>NC_092269.1:10931305-10978805 GCF_036320965.1 Panulirus ornatus
CCAACAGCCTCGGCCAGGTAAGGTATCAGCCGGTCTGGGCAACTGATAATTATTGCTTGTTTCATTTAAGATTTTCGGGTAATCTCTTGCAGACAGTGTTTAGATAATGCTGATAATCTCTGTAAGCTGAGCTGGGAATTATTCGATAATCTTCTCCGGCTGACTGGAAGATAATTCTGAAATTTAAACCAAGTGCTTGAAAGACGACTGGTCAGTCTAGTAGGATTATTATTTCCCCCCCCCCCCCCGTTATCGATAATCTCTGGCTGCAGGCACGAAGATAATTTGTAATAATTGGAATCATCGCTGCCACGTGAGTAAGATCCTGGTAATTGCTAGATGGCTGGCCGAGAGATAATTCCAGTAATGGTGGGCAGGTGATGGTGGGTTTACTGGGTAAGGAAGCTACCTGTCGACTTAGTGGTACACCTGACCCATAGAAGCTCCCGTGTTATGACACGACCTTGTGTGGAGGACAGACTCGCTTCACATGTACACTATCGCTAGGTACACTTACCCCACTCACTAAGTATAGTGCATATTAACGTGCACACACACACACACACACACACACACACACACACACACACACACACACACACACACACCAGGGTCAGGTCAAGCCCCAGGCCAACATACCAAAGGATGGATCCGTTTTACATTAGTGGGTCGTACCGCTGTGGTCGAGGGGTAGCCAAAGAGGCTACAGGAGCGACTGAATTTGTGTTACCGTCACGTTAACGTAAGAGCTTCTGTATCAAGGTCATGGAAGCCATGCATTCGTGGCCAGCGCTCCCGCTGTGACACCTGGCCATTCTAATTCGCTCCACCGGAATGTAACATTTATGAATCATTGAATGGGTGGACGAGGGTGAGGAGCAGCAGCGCAAGATGTAATAATCCATTGAAGTGACAGTTGTGGTGAACACCATGGTTACGTGCTACAACTGATAAATAAGGTCATCTGTGATGGAACTATGTTATGGTGGATGAATTTATCCCCATCGTAGGTGATCGTGGAATCATTCTAGCAAGAAAATATGGTTGACTCGTTTGCCGCCACTCCATCATATCGTGTGTCTTGAGCCAACATCACAAGAACAGTATACGTCACCAGGTGCTCCAACATCTGTGCCGTCCTAACATCGTCCTGTTATGTTGGTAAACCATAAGAATTTTCACAAGCGAGGTAGACTTGATGATAATCCTTGTGGGTTGTCTGTATGCCATTGAGTGTGTATGTGTCACAGGTGTGGATGTGCACACATTATGTTGACCTGTGTACGGGCGGTCTTGCGTGTATGTATGTGATGAGCTTTGATGTTTGAGGGTAGGTTGTGTAAGACTTGTCTAAGAATTTACTTTTGGGTTGTCATGGATTGCCATACCCCCAGGATACCTTACGATGGTTTCGGAGGTCTTCTACCCTCACAGTTCGGCGTGGGACTATACCTTACCTTACCTTACAATAGTTTAACACATTACGTATACCTCCCGATGGTTTACCTCACCTCACGATGACCTTATACCAACCTTATAATGGTTTGGCGCTCTTTTTTCCCGACAGTTCAGTCTGGACCCAAAGTATCTGCAGAAGTACGTGTATTGATCAGTTTCTTAGGACGGACCCAGTTTGACTTGACTTTCGTATACCTTAATTTGCTAGACCAGTTATTCTTGCACAGTAAGCGAGACACAGAGCCAGACTACGTGCGGAGATGACCAGGTGTGAACATCCAGGCGAGAGAACTTGATGTTGTCACTCCAGCTTTTAATGTTGCATGTGTATTTATCTGAGATCCTCACAGTGCCTCAGATAGACAAGTGAGTGAATGGATGATAGGCAAACACATCGTGTTTTTACGATCGGACACACAGCTCATGTCCCGAGTCCAATTTGATTTAATTGACAGGAGAATGTTCAGTAACGTAACGACAAAAATGTTGGACACACACACACACACACACACAGTCTGACCGGGGGTTTATGAATAAGGACTCCCAGCACATCCAGCAGATCATCCACACACTCCAGTAAACCTTGCACAGTACAACGGTGAACTACAGCTGTCGTGTTTCACTCCTGCCCTTGTACAACACATTCATTTCCTCTCTCAACCACCTATTATATATATATATATATATCATAGGGTGGGGGAGGGGGCGAAAATTTTGGGAGCCTTGAAAAATGTGTGGAAGTCGAGAACATTATCTCGGAAAGCAAAAATGGGTATGTTTGAGGGAATAGTGGTTCCAACAATGCTGTATGGTTGCGAGGCGTGGGCTATGGATAGAGATGTGCGCAGGAGGATGGATGTGCTGGAAATGAGATGTTTGAGGACAATGTGTGGTGTGAGGTGGTTTGAGCGAGTAAGTAACGTAAGGGTAAGAGAGATGTGTGGAAATAAAAAGAGCGTGGTTGAGAGAGCAGAAGAGGGTGTTTTGAAATGGTTTGGGCACATGGAGAGAATGAGTGAGGAGAGATTGACCAAGAGGATATATGTGTCGGAGGTGGAGGGAACGAGGAGAAGAGGGAGACCAAATTGGAGGTGGAAAGATGGAGTGAAAAAGATTTTGTGTGATCGGGGCCTGAACATGCAGGAGGGTGAAAGGAGGGCAAGAAATAGAGTGAATTGGAGTCATGTGGTATACAGGGGTTGACGTGCTGTCAGTGGATTGAAGCAAGGCATGTGAAGCGTCTGGGGTAAACCATGGAAAGCTGTGTAGGTATGTATATTTGCGTGTGTGGACGTGTGTATGTACATGTGTATGGGGGGGGGGGTTGGGCCATTTCTTTCGTCTGTTTCCTTGCGCTACCTCGCAAACGCGGGAGACAGCGACAAAGTATAAAAAAAAAAAAAAAAAAAAAAAATATATATATATATATATATATATATATATATATATATATATATATATATATATATATATATATATATTATTTATTTTGCTTTGTCGCTGTCTCCCGCGTTTGCTAGGTAGCGCAAGGAAACAGACGAAAGAAATGGCCCAACCCACCCCCATACACATGTATATACATACACGTCCACACACGCAAATATACATACCTATACATCTCAATGTACACATATATATACACACACAGACACATACATATATACCCATGCACACAATTCACACTGTCTGCCCTTACCCATTCCCATCGCCACCTCGTCACACATGGAATACCATCCCCCTCCCCCCTCATATATATATATATATATATATATATATATATATATATATATATATATATATATATATATATATATAATATGTGTGTGTGTGTGTGTGTTTGTGTGTTACCGGACTCCTCTTGCATAAGGCCATTACAGCGAGTGAAATATTTGTTCCCGGCAGAACCATTCACGTGGGATGGTGCTTCTGGATGTGAGAACTGGTCAGGTTCGTGGAGGTGGCACATCAGGCTTGGTGTATACCTCCAGCAGCCACCACAACCTCTCCTCTCTTACTCCTATCACACGTATACGGAAGACGTGTATAAAAAGTTTGTTATAGTATTGTTATATTATGACTTAAATCATTCAAAGACTGGACGTATGTCAGTGTAAAACGGGATGTGAAGGATTTTATATATATTTTTTCTTTTTCCACATATGTTGATTGTAGGCGTCATGTATATACCTGCTGTAGAAGGTTATGTCTAGAATGATAATGATCAGGAAGTAGTTTGGTCATGTCGGGAGTGTACTACAGTGTCGTGGGTGTACTACAGTGTCGGGAGTGAGATGGTTGCGGGTGATGGTTAGGTAAAGCCAGGGAACACTGGCGCTCGGACCCCCAGCCAGTTTTTCCGCTCAACACACCAGTTACCAGGCTTGTCCGCCAGAGGGAATCTGGCTGTAGTGAGTCTTTTGTTGCGTGTCCGGGTTAGTGATGGTCTGGTTATACGATCGTGTCGGTCTGTGTGGTAGATGTGGCCACAAGGACTTGTCTCTGGTTGGACGTATAGCAGATACTGAGTTACAAAATGATGAAGGACATTGATTGAGGGGAAGTTATCAGCAGTGTAAGAGTGCTGCTTGGAAGGAAACCAGATTGTGGTGGGCATTGATGATGCCTTGCCAGGAGAAGCTCTTACCCCAGGAATGGACAGAAACGCTCCTGTTGGAGGTGAGGTAGAGAAAGGTAGACTTGCACACGACATTAGGACTGGTTAAGTTGTGAGACGGTGAATACACGGTGGCCAGAGAGCTGGGTATGTACATCCTCACACATACGTGCACCATCTGTCTGAACATTCTCTCTCTCTCTCTCTCTCTCTCTCTCTCTCTCTCTCTCTCTCTCTCTCTCTCTCTCTCTCTCTGCAGTAGCCATGCATTATCTTCATGTAAACCTAACGTGCATCAGCTCCGCACGGTATAAAAACCACACTTTATAACACCAAGATATATGTTGAAACCTTCAGCCTTCAGTTGTAAAGCCATTAAGTGATGAAACACCGTAAAAGCCCACGTATTATGGGTAACAAGCATAGAAGTTATCATTTATCCAATACCTGTGTACAAACATTATTGACATAATCATGGTTTTTAAGGCCGTTTGACAAGCAGTTGAAGATGTGGACACCTTTCATTAGGTTCCGGAATGTGTTCAAAAAATTCTCATTAGAATACCTGATGCATCTTATCCGACAGTGAGGAAGATAAATGTATAATTTCAGTTTAAAAAGTAACACGTGATTCTCTCAATATATGTGTGTGTGTGTGTGTGTGTGTGTGTGTGTGTGTGTGTGTATTCTTTTTCTTTAAACTATTCGCCATTTCCCGCGTTAGCGAGGTAGCGTTAAGAACAGGGGACTGGGCCTTTGAGGGAATATCCTCACCTGGCCCCCTTCTCTGTTCCTTCTTTTGGAAAATTGAAAAAAAAAAACGGGAGGGGAGGATTTCCAGCCCCCCGCTCCCTCTCCTTTTAGTCGCCTTCTACGACACGCAGGGAATACGTATATTATAATTAGTCGCTGTCTCCCGCGTTAGCGATGTAGCGCAGGGAAACAGACTAGAGAATGGCCCAACCCACTCACATACACATGTATATACATAAAACGCCCACCGCACATATACATACCTATACATTTCAACGTATACATACATATACATACACAGACATATACATAAATACACATGTACATTCGTTCACACTCAGTCTCTAGCTGTCATGTGTAATGCACCGAAACCACAGCTCCCTTTCCACATCCAGGCCCCACAGAACTTTCCATTGTTTACCTCAGACGCTACACATGCTCTGATTCAATCCATCAACAGCACGTCGACCACGGTATACCACATCTTTCCAATTCACTCTGTTCCTTGCACGCCTTTCACCCTTTTGTATGTTCAGGCCCCGATCGCTCAAAATCTTTTTCACTCCATCCTTCCACCTCCAATTTGGTCTCCCACTTCTCCTCGTTCCCTCCATCTTCTCAGTAAACCCATATGACATGAACATCTTAGTAGTGACTCTCATGGCCGTCCGTGAGGTTCACTGGGGTAGGTTGCTGCAGGGGGTATGTGCCCCGTCCCTGGACCCAGCAGCAACGTTTGTCGGTGGTGGTGCGCGTATCACGACGTCACTGACGTAATACTTCTAATGTAAATACTTGTCAAAGTAAAAACTTTCGGCCATCATGTTCACTTAACCAGAGAATCCAGGCCCATAGCCTAGCGGTAGCATTCCCGCCTCCGGCACAGGGGTCCCGGGTTGGATCCTGGCTGTTAGAGGTTTGTATGTTCTATGATATATATATATATATATAACGATGTTCTTAAAGACCAGTGATAATAATGTGTCCCTGGGACAGGGTCATGTGTGATCTCTGATCCTAGGGAGTCGCTGTGTCTCTGGGACAGGGTCATGTCGTAATCATTGATCTCGGAGACGGTCTTCACAATGTAGGAATGTCTCCCATGCAAACATTTGGGTCAGTGTTCTGGTGCGCCTCTGCTGCGTTCGTGCAGTCTGGTCGCAGTAGTCAGGTCCCGGGTCATCGGGCCGATTCGTGAGGGTCAGGTGCAAGGCCAATGTGGACGCATGAGTGCGGCGGGTTTATCTGGAGTGTAGCGAGAATGACCGTGTTCCTCTCCATGCTGAAGCCGATGGTGTGTGTGTGTGTGTGTGATCGTGTGTGGAGGGGAGACTTACAACACGTACGCCGGAGAATGTTATCGTGGACGTCCACTTGTAATGAGCACTGGTCAGTGTTTGACGGTAGGCGGGGACATGTGTAAGGTCGTGTCGGAAACTTCCGTATGATAAGCTGTAATTACTATTGGCTCTTGTTTCGCTGATTAATTGTTTTTTTCTTAGATTTCTTCATGTAAAAGACAGACTTTCATCAGGCAAGTGTGCGGGTGTATGTTTAAGTGTGGGTAATACTTATATTTGTGGATGATAACTGCCTTTCACCGGTGACTCGTCTGAATTGAGATTGAGTGTCTGACGTACGCACGTACGGCACATCAAGGCATCTGAAATTGATTGTTAATTTCTCAACTTTACTGAGTTACAGGATCGCTCAGAGACTGAAGGGTTATCATTATTATGAATTCCTCAACAAGATTATTTAATGGTGTAAAATGAATGTATGAATAAATATTTTACCCTAAGGTGTGTGTGTGTGTGTGTGTGTGTGTGTGTGTGTGTGTGTGTGTGTGTGTGTGTGATACTATTATATATGTTTGAAGGTCGATGGCGCGGGGGCAGGATGGCATGTGTGAGGAGGGCATGTGTGAGGAGAGGTGATGACCACCTCACACAACGCCAGGCGTCACAAAAATTGTCATGGAACCCGCGTCCTCCTCACGTGTTTTCCCCGTGGTATGGAGGAGGAGTGAAGGGTTCCCAGTGTACGTACTGCCGCAGGGGCCTCAGCCAGTCGTGTGCGCCGCAGACAGACAGACAGACTGACTGACGGAGCTGCAGTCTTTCCTGCTCTTCCGTCTGGGTCTAAAACTCGATAAATGTTGGACGTTCGGTATGCGGGATGAGTTGCGGAGGAGCGTAGCACACGGGAGTACCTGAAATCATTAAGCAACAGCAGTAGTATCATGTTATTAATACACGGGAATGTTGTGATAGGAATGTAATATTAGAACAAACAACACTAAAATGGTTTTATTCTTGATTAAACCGTATGTGCTGGAGTGAGCGATGGTGATCATTGAAATGGCCTTTGTTTCCGTAGACATTGCCGTGTCTACGGAAGACCATATATATTGCCAAGTGTCTGTTAGTTACCGTTTGGTCAGAGGTTTCAAGTAATATTGGTGTAGTATTAGTTGTATTGGATGTACTGTAGTGCACTATGTGAGCTGCGTGTAGTGCGCTGTTGTAGTGCATGGGTCGAGTGTAGTGTGCTACATGACGTAGATGATTTAGTGGTGGACGTATGTATTATAGTAGTTACGCTGTGTATATTGTGGTGGGTATGTTGGCATAGTGTGGTGGTGGGTGGTGGTGGTCAGTAGGAACACGTTTGGGTACTACACCGCCTGGGCTCAACACGTGCCACCTGCAGGTGTGTTCGTTCATCAGGTTCATTTTGCATCGTAAGTGAATACAATTTGAAGACATTGAGATGTCAGGGACACACTGGGAAACCCAGCTGAGGATGAGTGTTTTAATGACATGACCACACTAGTATTCCAGACATGACCACACTGGTATGCCAGACATGCACCAGACATATTAAAGACATGACCACACTGGTATTCCAGACATGTCAGACATATTAAAGACATGACCACACTGGTATTCCAGACATACACCAGACATCACAGTAAAAACAAAGAACAAAGCGTCTTGGGTTGAACGATGAAGACGAGCATTCTGCAGGAGGCGAGGGATTTGCAGGTTTTCTTAGGGAAAAAAAGGCCGCTGCTCACCATCACACTGATGAAATATGAATCAATACAAAATGAATTTATTCATACAGGAAATGCAAAAACCAACTTCTCGCCTGCAATCATGAGACATAGCCTGCGGTGGAGAAGCTGTGTTTACAATGTGTACTGCACCAGCCAGGCTGTGGAGGCTGGCTGGTGTAGGCCTGCCGGCTGCGGCTTCCAACAGCTTGGTCGACCAGCGACCCAACGCTGCGGTCTTGGGCCCAGCCCAGGCTGTTGTGGTAGACGCCGACTCTCTCTCTCTCTCTCTCTCTCTCTCTCTCTCTCTCTCTCTCTCTCTCTCTCTCTCTCTCTCTCTCTCTCTCTCTCTCTCTCTGACCACATCAAGTGTAGTGGTTATGGTGGATAGTGTAGTGTGGTGTGTTTTTGTGGTGTATTGTATTGGTTGAACAAGATGTGTTGAGGAAATGTTCTCTACGCAGTGTTGTTAAGGGTTTGGTGAGGTGGGTGTGCAAGATGGAGGATTGTCAATACATTGTGATGTGTTACATGAGCTGGATATAGTGTACAAGATGTACAGTAATGGTTGCTAGAGATGTACAGCGAGCTTCTTGGTTACTATATCCTGTAGTGTGTGGTCTGAGTTTACTGTGTAGTGGGTACATTGTAGTGTATTGGGTGTATTAGATGTAGTGAAGCTCGTTAGGTTTGCTAGATGTCATGTTGTGTAGTGGATGAAGTGTAGTGTGGCGGGTATGCTAGATATAATGTGTACTGGATGTAATGTGCTGAATACATTGCTTTGTATTGGGTGTGGTGTAATAGGTGTGCTGGATGTAACATGTAATGGTTATTGTATGATATAGCGGGTGTGCTGAATGTAATATGTAATGGGTGTAGTGTAGTGGGTGTGCTGGATGTGTGTAATCAGCGTAGTGTAGTGGGTGTTCTGGGTGTAGTGTGTAATCAGTGTAGTGTAGTGGGTGTGCTGGTTGTAGTGTACAATCAGTGTAGTGCAGTGGGTGTGCTGGGTGTAGTGTGTAATCAGTGTAGTGTAGTGGGTGTTCTGGGTGTAGTGTGTAATCAGTGTAGTGTAGTGGGTGTGCTGGTTGTAGTGTACAATCAGTGTAGTGTAGTGGGTGTGCTGGGTGTAGTGTGTATCAGTGTAGTGTAGTGGGTGTTCTGGGTGTAGTGTGTAATCAGTGTAGTGTAGTGGGTGTGCTGGTTGCAGTGTACAATCAGTGTAGTGTAGTGGGTGTGCTGGGTGTAATCAGTGTAGTGTAGTGTGTGTGCTGGGTGTAGTGTGTAATCAGTATAGTGTAGTGTGTGTGCTGGGTGTAATCAGTGTAGTGTAGTGGGTGTGCTGGGTGTAGTGTGTAATCGGTGTAGTGTAGTGTGTGTGCTTGGTGTAATCAGTGTAGTGTAGTGGGTGTGCTGAGTGTAGTGTGTAATCAGTGTAGTGTAGTGTGTGTGCTGGGTGTAATCAGTGTAGTGTGTGTGCTGGGTGTAATCAGTGTAGTGTAGTGGGTATGCTGAGTGTAGCGTGTAATCAGTGTAGTGTAGTGTGTGTGCTGGGTGTAATCAGTGTAGTGTAGTGGGTGTGCTGGGTGTAATCAGTGTAGTGTAGTGTGTGTGCTGGGTGTAATCAGTGAAGTGTAGTGGGTGTGCTGGGTGTAATCAGTGTAGTGTAGTGTGTGTGCTGGGTGTAATCAGTGTAGTGTAGTGTGTGTGCTGGGTGTAATCAGTGTAGTGTAGTGTGTGTGCTGGGTGTAATCAGTGTAGTGTAGTGTGTGCTGGGTGTAATCAGTGTAGTGTAGTGTAGTGGGTGTGCTGGGTGTAATCAGTGTAGTGTAGTGTGTGTGCTGGGTGTAATCAGTGTAGTGTAGTGTGTGTGCTGGGTGTAATCAGTGAAGTGTAGTGGGTGTGCTGGGTGTAATCAGTGTAGTGTAGTGTGTGTGCTGGGTGTAATCAGTGTAGTGTAGTGGGTGTGCTGGGTGTAATCAGTGTAGTGTAGTGTGTGTGCTGGGTGTAATCAGTGAAGTGTAGTGGGTGTGCTGGGTGTAATCATTGTAGTGTAGTGTGTGTGCTGGGTGTAATCAGTGTAGTGTAGTGTGTGTGCTGGGTGTAATCAGTGTAGTGTAGTGTGTGTGCTGGGTGTAATCAGTGTAGTGTAGTGTGTGTGCTGGGTGTAATCAGTGTAGTGTAGTGGGTGTGCTGGGTGTAATCAGTGTAGTGTAGTGTAATAGGTTGGTGGCTGTTGGTAATGGTTGTCTCGGTCGGGCTGAGCCAGGCAAGAGCACCTTCTGTAGCCGGCGTGTCTCCTCCTGTACACCTTTGGGTGTAATTATGTTAGGTGTTGGGCAGAGTGTTCTCTGTGTAGTGTAGTGTAGTGATCATGTTAGCTGTTAGTGTTGTGGGTGATCAGATGTAGCCTAGTGTAGTATGGGAGAGGTAAATGTAATGGGTCGTCGTGTGTAGCGTAGCCTCTGAGCTGGTGTAGTATATGTGGGGAGCATGACTGGGTGTAGTTTTTCCCGTGGGTGTAGTGTATGTTGAACGGTTATGCTGGATGTGGCCCGTGCCACGCGTGTGGCTGCTGCTTCCCATATTTTGTTTATGGAGACCAGCCACATGAGGATTGACCATCCTCACACTGGCCAGCTCTGGAATTATCCGCCTCCCTTCGTCCTTCCCTCGTACCGTATAACCTTCACACCTTCAACAGTCGGGTCTGCTGCAGACACACACGAGGAGTTCATATTAAGTCGTCCTGTCTTCTTTCTATTTATATCTACCATCTTATGTTCCATGTGAGATGGCCGTGAATGAGACTCGCTTTTGCCCGTGCCGACTAGATTATAAAGAAAGAAAATGTGTTGTGGGGGTACTGGATTTTGTGTGGGGTAGTGGTACTGGGTTTGATATATTGTAGTGGTTATGTTGAGTAGTGTAATGGGTTTGGTGTATATCGGATAATGGATGTGCTAAGCATAGTGTGGTGGGCGCTCGGTGTCGGGTGTAATGATGTGGTAGTTCCTGGTGCCCTCTGACAGTGTTATGGCCACATTGGTTGTAGGAATGTATTGGTTGTGTACTGGAAGACTGTCTTATGCTGGGCATGCTTGTTATAGTCCGTAGGGTGTGGGGTACTGGATGGATGCAGTTCATTGGATAGTTATGTAGTGGTGGTTCTGTTGGGGAGGTGTATTGGGGTAGTTGTAGTGGCTGGTTGTATCGTAGTGGGTGTGGCGTCGTGGGTGAGTTATAATGGCGTGTAGAGTGGATGGGTTGTAGTGTACAGGATAATCGTGGTGGATATAGTGTAGTGGATAGATATAGTGTTGTTGGTTATCTTTAGGAATATTTTATCTTGAGATATGACATGTTTAACGTAGAGGATGGGTATATCGTGGTTGGTAGTGTAGAGGGTCTGTTATCGTGTTGGATGTAATATAATGTGTAGGTATTTCGTGAGGGTTGCTGTGCAGTGATGAATGAATAGTGATGGGTGGATTATGGTAATGGGTGTAATATAGTAAGTGAGGACAGTGGAGTGGGTGGGCTATAGTGGTGGATGGGTTATGGTGGTAGGTGTAGTTAATGGGCGGGTTATAGTGGTGGTTAGATTTCGATTGTGGTTGTAGTGCAGTAGGCGGGTTATGGCGGTGGACGGGTCATAGTAGTGAGTGGGTTTTGGTGGTGGACAGGTTATGGTAGTGCAGTGGATGGGTTATGTTGGTGGAGGGGTTAGGTTAGTGGATGGGTTATAGTGGTGGGCGAGGTATAGTGGTGGGTGGGTTATAGTGGTGGGCGAGGTATGGTGATGAGTTGGTTGTAGTTATAGTGGTAGGCGAGGCATGGTGGTGGGTGGGTTATAGTGGTGGGCGAGGTATGGTGGTGGGTGGTTTATAATGGTGTGTGAGGTATGGTGGTGGGTGGGTTATAATGGTGGGCGAGGTATGGTGATGGGTGGGTTATAGGGGTTGGAGGGCTATGGTGGTGTTTGTCGTCATACAACACAAGGAAGGCGTGGGTAGGGACGATCAGTGTTAGGCTCAGCTGAAGCTCCAGTATTGATTCCACGCCTCCCACGCGCCACCCGTCTTAATCCACCCGCCCACGCATACCCCACCCACGTATATCACGTGGGAGCCCCTTGTACTTGCCCACCTATGTAACCCATGCACACTGCCTGCCCACGTGCAACCCACGCCGGAACATATACCTTTATGTTAGGGCGAGACCATCGATCGTTGGCGAGCTACCATGCTGCTGCCCTCGTGCCTCACCCACGTCTCTCGTGTGTACTAACTATCCTGGTTAATCTCTCACCCGGAGCCTCACCCACCTCCACATCCTGAACCTGCCAGTTATATGGTTCCCTCGTTCCCTGTGACACGGCCACTTTAACTCCATGTTTCTGTATAGTCTCGTGTGCTCCTCGCTACACACTTGAAACTGACGAAGAAGGATGAAGGGAAAAATGTTGCGCCAGAGATGGTTAAAAAGAGCAAACTTTCCCCCAGGCGGAGAAAAATAGTGATGGTTGATGATACCCGACACCTCACACGAGCCTCCGACGTATTGCCTCCCTCTCTCCTACGATCACGTTCTCTTGCCCTTGGTCAGACATAAAGCAGCAGCTTCCTCTCAACTGTGGTATTAAAAACCGTTCAACAATGTATCTATTAAACGCTTGGCTTTCATGTGGAAATCCGCGTGGTCAGGGCGCGGGAGCCTGGCGCGCCGCGACTTTCAACGTTCCCTGCTGCTTGGTCGTTTTTTTTTTTTCTGCACCGAAGCCTCAGGAAGTCTGTAGCTTGTGTTGGGTTGTCTTACACGTAGTTGTTGTACAGACAAGAAAAAAAGAAGGTCGTTTGAACAGGATATTTTGTATGTTAGAATGATTTCAGTTGCCTTCCTTAAGATGTTAATTCTTTATTGCTCTTATATAGAATATGGTGGTTGTTTGGTCGAGACTTCCCATCACCTCCTGCAGACCACAGTGTCGAACTCTCATCATCAGACGCAGCTGGACCTCTGGTTCTGCTCTGAACATCTGCTTCCCTATAGAAATTGGCCGTTACCGTCTTAACCCCTGACGAACAGAGATACTGGTTATCACAGTGGACGTGCACACGTCATTTACTCCCCACAACAAAACCATCAACACAAAGACCATCAGAAGACCACGGGCCATGAAGACACCTTCCCGCACACCAGTTTTGGACTACATTAAGAGTGAGCGCTCCACCCTGACGACGCCTCACCTCCATAACCATCCACCGTGTCAAAAGCAGATAGTGGTGTGCCACCCGCTCAAAACAAGGGTCTCAGAACAGTCACCGGCTGTCTGTGTGTGTGGTGACCATGGAACAACCATACTTACATAACAGCTCACCTGAAGATGCTTGACATTCAGTTCCTCGCAACAGCGTTGGATCCCCTCCCTCCCAGATCACCTCGTACCCAACACTCACGTACAAATGAAGAACGCACACTTTGTTTCACCCTTCATAAACCTGTAGTTACAGATCCCTCTTCCCCTCCCTTCCTCCGTCCCTCATCAGACACGACATTAAGGAAACATCATCTCACCATAATGACACAACGACCTCCCTCCCGACCTAGTCTCAAACTTCACCAGACACAAACCCACCAGAAACAACGCTCCCCAGTCATGTATGTTTACGCTTATTCCTCCTACGCTCTGCACACCATGTATCTCTCCTTCACTACAAACACAGATACGTTATGTCACAAGACCCCTCCTGCCCGTGATGTAACACTCAGATTTACACTTAACGTCACCACACTCTACCTGTGGTTACCACACTCTACCTGTGGTCACCACACTACCTGTGGTCACCACACTACCTGTGGTCACCACACACTACCTGTGGTCACCACACACTACCTGTGGTCTCCACACTCTACCTGTGGTCTCCACACTCTACCTGTGGTCACCACACTCTACCTGTGGTCACCACACTCTACCTGTGGTTACCACACTACCTGTGGTCTCCACACTCTACCTGTGGTCACCACACTCTACCTGTGGTCACCACACACTACCTGTGGTCACCACACACTACCTGTGGTTACCACACACTACCTGTGGTCACCACACTACCTGTGGTCACCACACTACCTGTGGTCACCACACTCTACCTGTGGTCACCACACTACCTGTGGTCACCACACTCTACCTGTGGTCACCACACTACCTGTGGTCACCACACTACCTGTGGTCACCACACACTACCTGTGGTCACCACACACTACCTGTGGTCACCACACTACCTGTGGTCACCACACTACCTGTGGTCACCACACTACCTGTGGTCACCACACTCTACCTGTGGTCACCACACTACCTGTGGTCACCACACTACCTGTGGTCACCACACACTACCTGTGGTCACCACACTACCTGTGGTCACCACACTACCTGTGGTCACCACACTCTACCTGTGGTCACCACACACTACCTGTGGTCACCACACTACCTGTGGTCACCACACTACCTGTGGTCACCACACACTACCTGTGGTCACCACACACTACCTGTGGTCACCACACTCTACCTGTGGTCACCACACTACCTGTGGTCACCACACACTACCTGTGGTCACCACACTACCTGTGGTCACCACACTACCTGTGGTCACCACACTACCTGTGGTCACCACACACTACCTGTGGTCACCACACACTACCTGTGGTCACCACACTACCTGTGGTCACCACACTACCTGTGGTCACCACACTACCTGTGGTCACCACACCTACCTGTGGTCACCACACTACCTGTGGTCACCACACTATACCTGTGGTCACCACACTACCTGTGGTCACCACACTACCTGTGGTCACCACACACTACCTGTGGTCACCACACACTACCTGTGGTCACCACACACTACCTGTGGTCACCACACTACCTGTGGTCACCACACTCTACCTGTGGTCACCACACACTACCTGTGGTCACTACACACTACCTGTGGTCACCACACACTACCTGTGGTCACCACACACTACCTGTGGTCACCACACTACCTGTGGTCACCACACTACCTGTGGTCACCACACTCTACCTGTGGTCACCACACTCTACCTGTGGTCACCACACTACCTGTGGTCACCACACTCTACCTGTGGTCACCACACTCTACCTGTGGTCACCACACTACCTGTGGTCACCACACTACCTGTGGTCACCACACTCTACCTGTGGTCACCACACTCTACCTGTGGTTACCACACTACCTGTGGTCACCACACTCTACCTGTGGTCACCACGCTCTACCTGTGGTCACCACACTACCTGTGGTCACCACACTACCTGTGGTCACCACACACTACCTGTGGTCACCACACTACCTGTGGTCACCACACTACCTGTGGTCACCACACTCTACCTGTGGTCACCACACTCTACCTGTGGTTACCACACTACCTGTGGTCACCACACACTACCTGTGGTCACCACACTCTACCTGTGGTCACCACACTACCTGTGGTCACCACACACTATCTGTGGTCACCACACACTACCTGTGGTCACCACACACTACCTGTGGTCACCACACTACCTGTGGTCACCACACTACCTGTGGTCACCACACTCTACCTGTGGTCACCACACTCTACCTGTGGTTACCACACTACCTGTGGTCACCACACACTACCTGTGGTCACCACACTACCTGTGGTCACCACACACTACCTGTGGTCACCACACTCTACCTGTGGTCCTATTCTGTGCACTTGAGTGGCCTTCTAAGTGTTATGGGAACCCTCATAGAATGGAATCCTGTTGCAGGAATGTGATATATATATATATATATATATATATATATATATATATATATATATATATATATATATATATATATATATATATATATATATGCGCTGATAATCACTAAGAAAAATGAGACATGATAAGCCCCAAAAGCACCTTCTTATATCTCCCCTGAAAATACAATCACACTAAAGTGCACTTGGGACTTAACGTGTTTCATTTTCCCTCTTGGTTATAAGCAAATGGTTTGTCACGCATACCGCTGTGACCTACTGCAATTTATATATATATATATATATATATATATATATTTTCTTCTTTCAAACTATTCGCCATTTCCCGCATTAGTGAGGTAGCGTTAAGAACAGAGGACTGGGCCTTTGAGGGAATACCCTCACCTGGCCCAATTCTCTGTTCCTTCTTTTGGAAAATTAAAAAAAAACCGAGAGGGGAGGATTTCCAGCCCCCCGCTCCCTCCCCTTTTAGTCGCCTTCTACGACACGCAGGGAATACGTGGGAAGTATTCTTAATCCCCTATCCCCAGGGATAATATATATATATATATATATATATATATATATATATATATATATATATATATATATATATATATATATATATCAGTTTGCTGTTTCCTACCCTGGTGAGATAGCATCAGGAACCTATGACAGCATTCATTAAAATATCCTCTCATAGCCTCTTCGTGTGTTCCTTCTTTTAATACAGGAGGGGAGGATTTCCAGTTCCATGCTCCTGCCCTTGTAAGATACGCTGGAGATACGTGGGCAGCATTCTTTTTACCCCGTCCCCACGGATTATGTATATGCATATGTAATTGCCTATTTGGATTGTATGGGGAAAGAGTGTTACACATGTTTCTTGAACAGTCTGGATCACACAACTTAGATTTTTGTATGTTCTCTGCAGTAACCACGTCCTCTGTCATGCTATTCCATCCATCCATCATTCTTGTACTGTAGAATTATTTCTTTACATGAACAAGTTTCTTGTCAAATTTCATGTTATGTCCTGTGGTTGCTCTGTCTCTACATCTCTCTACAACTATTCATTGTCCACATCATCGATCTGTTTTAAAAACCTATGATCAGGTCACCCGTCACTCTTCTCTTCTCCAAGATGAGCAGATTTAAAGCCTTTACCTTTTCTCTGTAACTCACATCTCTTAATTCAGGTACCATCATTGTTGCCCTCCTCTGGACCTTCCCTTTGTGCCTGTTCAGTTGTGGTCACGAAACTTGAGAAGCATGTTCTAGTTTTGGCCTTTTGTAGAATATGAACGGCTGGCTGAATATAATACCCCAGTCCATAGACTTGAAAGCTGTTCTGATAATTACCAGCTGACAGTTTGTCTCCTTAACTGTTCTCCTAATGTGGGACTTGGTTTGAGACGATGTCAACTCCCAATTGATACTCACACACAGAATCCTGAAGCTTATATCCAGCAAGATTATAACCATATTGATGTCTTCTTCATCCTCATTACTTTACATTTACTCGACTTGAACTTCGTAGTCTGTTAAGATCCCATTGTGTGTGTGTGTGTGTGTGTGTGTGTGTGTGTGTGTGTGTGTGTGTGTGTGTGTGTGTGTACCCTGACCTAAGGTACATAACCAGTTTATCGACCATTCCCCAGGCAGGGTGAGTTGATTGCCGACCGACTGCCGCGGCGAGGATTCATACGTATGGGTCATAGTCAGCAAGGCTAACCTCTCCACACACACACACACACACACACACACACACACACACAGTTGTACTGAGAGACAATATATGATCATTGTAGTTAAACGTGCGGCTATGCACACATTTTATAGATATCTTTTATTGTAGGGCGAAGTAGCTCGTGTTAGTTACAACGGACGACATGAACGCTATTTCACGTGTTATATAAAGGCTCAGTAAAAACGACAGAAGCCTTTAAATAAGCCATGTTGTGCAGCATGTTAGGGAGAGCGACGGCTCTACTGCACCGTCTGCATAATGTAGTGCACATTGTGCAACCTTAAAATTAGGCTGCCAGGGTTCAAGGTTGATATAGAATTGTACTACTTTTTGGAGGCAGAGATTTTCGTTGCTTGAAGTGTGGTAGCTTTCCATGTGTCGAATTTGATAGATTAATGTAGATCGTTGTAACGTTATTGGAAGGTAATTATAATTGCAGAATTAGAAAGTAGTCATAGGAATTACCAGAATAGAAGGTAATTATGGTAATTACCAAAATAGATGGTAGTTATGATCATTACAGAACTAGAAGGCAGTTTTAGTAACACACACACACACACACACACACACACACACACCATAGTCCGTGTTCCCCATTTTATCGACTGGCTTAGAGGCGAGGATGAACGGCTGGATGGGCAGTGGGCCGGTGGCCTCGACCAGCATTCGAACCATTTGTGGGTTTGATCCCCGCCGGCCCGTGCGTACGTGACGAGCAGTAACGCTAACCGCTGCACTGCTGTGTGTGTGTGTGTGTGTGTGTGTGTGTGTGTTAACACCTTCGTAAACAGTACCATGATTTGCCTGCCCGGGAGGTACTGTGTAATATGATGGAAGATTAGTTTCTTCATTCCCAGGAACAACACTTGCCAGCTGAAGACCGCGTCATAATATGTTACACCAGAGAGATAACGTGCAGGTTTACGTGTCTGATTTTAGAAAAAAGATTTTCTCGGGTCATTATTGATAATGTATCTAAATGAAGATTGCCCTAAACCCAGCTCTTGTGAATGTGATTTGATATGGCTTCGTTATTCTTAGAGTTAAGGTGATAGTTATGAGGGCTG
Source organism: Panulirus ornatus (assembly GCF_036320965.1). NCBI lineage: Eukaryota > Metazoa > Arthropoda > Malacostraca > Decapoda > Palinuridae > Panulirus > Panulirus ornatus. The sequence continues at coordinate 10,949,791 of NC_092269.1, forward strand.
GGGAGGAGGGGTTGTATCTTTTGATTAGAATATTCATTTTTTTTTTGTCTTGTTCAAACGGGCGTTTAATCGCTTCCCTGGAACGTTAATCACTGAAACTCTTGTTACGAATCCCAGTTATTTTCACCTGTGACCAAGTTTTGGTCGATAACGAGATTTTCTTCACGTGTAAAGCTGTCGTTGTTTCGTCCTGGTATAAAGCATCAGTGTCTAGGCCTCCTCCCCCTTGCGGTGGTGGTGGTGGTGTTGGCGTGGTAGCCACACAGTGAACGCTGTAGGCCTAACGGGAGATGCTCGACCTTGGCGGCCAGGTCTTGTGGCGCAGGATATGAACTCGTCTAAGCCATATTTGTGACGGTATTGACGGGGTAAGCTGAGGTGTCCTGGTGGTGAAGGCGTGGCGTCAAGTTGGTCATGATGAGAGAGACACCTCACTCAGACGTAGAGGCTTGTGGGCAGTTGTAGTAGTGGTGGTGTAGTACGCACTTACTGGGGCGTGGTTTGTTGTTAAAGGTGTAGTTCCCGTCCTCCAGCCCCTCACACTACTGACTTGTTCCACATCCTGCCCTGCCTTGTTGACGTCTCCTCCACCTGACCCTCACTGCCATGGTGTCATCCGTGAGCACCATGTACCATACTTGAGCACCATGGTGTCATCCGTGAGTACCATGTACCATACTTGAGTACCATGGTGCCATCCGTGAGCACCATGTACCATACTTGAGTACCATGGTGTCATCCGTGAGTACCATGTACCATACTTGAGTACCATGGTGCCATCCGTGAGCACCATGTACCATACTTGAGCACCATGGTGTCATCCGTGAGTACCATGTACCATACTTGAGTACCATGGTGTCATCCGTGAGTACCATGTACCATACTTGAGTACCATGGTGCCATCCGTGAGCACCATGGTGTCATCCGTGAGCACCATGTACCATACTTGAGCACCATGGTGTCATCCGTGAGTACCATGGTGTCATCCGTGAGCACCATGTACCATACTTGAGTACCATGGTGTCATCCGTGAGTACCATGTACCATACTTGAGTACCATGGTGTCATCCGTGAGTACCATGTACCATACTTGAGTACCATGGTGCCATCCGTGAGCACCATGTACCATACTTAAGTACCATGGTGTCATCCGTGAGTACCATGTACCATACATGGTGTCATCCGTGAGTACCTTGGTGTCATCCGTGAGTATCATGTACCATCCTTGAGCACCATGTGCCATCCTTGAGTACTATGGTGATATCCCTGAGTACCGTGTACCATCCTTGAGCACCATGTGCCATCCCTGAGTACCATGTACCATCCTTGAGCACCATGTACCATCCTTGAGCACCATTTACCATCTTTGAGTACCATGTACCAACCCTGAGCACCATGTACCATCCTTGAGCACCATGTACCATCCTTGAGCACCATGTACCATCCTTGAGCACCATGGTGCCCTCCCTCAGCACGATGGTAGGGCCCTTGAGTACAATGGTATGACCTTTGAGCGTCATGATGAGGTCAGTGAGCACGTGGTGTGAACCTTGGTTATGTGATGCCCTGATTTTTGACCAAACCTCCGAGATTCAAGTCAAAGGTCATCACACTCATATGCGTGAAGGATCGTACCGTCGTGATCAAGGATCGTACCGTCGTGATCAAGGATCGTACCGTCGTGATCAAGGATCGTACCGTCGTGATCAAGCGTCGTACCGTCGTGATCAAGCATCGTACCGTCGTGATCAAGCGTCGTACCGTCGTGATCAAGGATCGTACCGTCGTGATCAAGCATCGTACCGTCGTGATCAAGGATCGTACCGTCGTGATCAAGGATCGTACCGCCGTGATCAAGGATCGTACCGTCGTGATCAAACATCGTACCGTCGTGATCAAGGATCGTACCATCCTGTTGAAGCATCGTACCGTCGTGATCAAGGATCGTACCGTCGTGATCAAGCGTCGTACCGTCGTGATCAAGGATCGTACCGTCGTGATCAAGGATCGTACCGTCGTGATCAAACATCGTACCGTCGTGATCAAGGATCGTACCATCCTGTTGAAGCATCGTACCGTCGTGATCAAGGATCGTACCGTCATGATCAAGCGTCGTACCGTCGTGATCAAGGATCGTACCGTCGTGATCAAGGATCGTACCGCCGTGATCAAGGATCGTACCGTCGTGATCAAGCGTCGTACCGTCGTGATCAAGCATCGTACCGTCGTGATCAAGCGTCGTACCGTCGTGATCAAGGATCGTACCGTCGTGATCAAGCATCGTACCGTCGTGATCAAGGATCGTACCGTCGTGATCAAGGATCGTACCGCCGTGATCAAGGATCGTACCGTCGTGATCAAACATCGTACCGTCGTGATCAAGGATCGTACCATCCTGTTGAAGCATCGTACCGTCGTGATCAAGGATCGTACCGTCGTGATCAAGCGTCGTACCGTCGTGATCAAGGATCGTACCGTCGTGATCAAGGATCGTACCGTCGTGATCAAACATCGTACCGTCGTGATCAAGGATCGTACCATCCTGTTGAAGCATCGTACCGTCGTGATCAAGGATCGTACCGTCATGATCAAGGATCGTACCGTTTTTTCCTAGGGGGTTAAAGGTGTGGATGACGGGGTGATGGTGACTGATGAACGATGATGTAGTTCTTGGTGTGTAGGTCACGTTCGTGTGAGTATGACTTACCGCTAGATGCAGTTTTGGTCCTGTTTATGTATGTCGTGCGTCGTGGTTGTTATGTGACTCTCAAGGATTATGGATTTGGAGTTGCATAGCGTTGGTTATGACTCGTTTAGATCTGGCTGCAATTTGTTGTAGGTACGGGTGTAGCCTGGTTATGGTCAGGTCTGGGTTTGGTTGTAGTCTGTAGAGAACAGCTTGGTGTATCTGTGGTTGTGGCTTCTTCAGCGTGTGTGTGTGTGTGTGTGTGTGTGTGTGTGTGTGTGTGTGTGTGTGTGTGTGTGTGTATCGGGGGCTCAGGGTGTAGATGTGCTTGATCTGGGTGTGAGTGTAACTTGTCGTAAAGGCGAGGTCTAGGGTGGGATATGTTGTGTTCTACGTAGAAGTTTTTAGGTGTGGATATGACGTGTCCTCGATGTGGATGAGGGTTGTCCTCGGTGTGGATGAGGGTTGTCCTCGATGTGGATGAGGGTTGTCCTCGGTGTGGATGAGGGTTGTCCTCGGTGTGGATGAGGGTTGTCCTCGATGTGGATGAGGGTTGTCCTCGGTGTGGATGAGGGTTGTCCTCGGTGTGGATGAGGGTTGTCCTCGGTGTGGAGTGGATGTTGTGTCCTCGGCGTGGATGAGGGTTGTCCTCGGTGTGGATGTGTCGTGTCCTCGGCGTGGATGAGGGTTGTCCTCGGCGTGGATGTGTTGTGTCTTCGGCGTGGATGAGGGTTGTCCTCGGTGTGTTCCTACAGTGAGTGTTGTTGTGTTCAAGATGTGGATGTGTCGTGTCCTCGGCGTGGATATAGTTTGTCCTCGTTGGCGTTATGTAACGACACGAACTCATCATGTCCTGGTCACGATGGTACCCCATGTGTTGCCAGCCTCACGTTTCCTTATATGTGACCGTTGGACCTCATCCCTGGCGGGTTGGGTCGGCCTTGTATGTGTAGGTCGGGTGGACTCACGCATCTTGCCTGTACCTGATCACTGCAGCCATTCGTCATTCATCAGGTATGTCTTCGTGGTATAAATCGTCTCCTCTTGTGTTGTCTGGGTCCCAGAACTGTGCCACTGGTGTTGCCTCTTTCCCGGAACTCTCTCTCTCTCACACACACACACACACACACACACACACACACACACACACACACACACACTGCTGCTGCTGCTGGGGACCTCTTACAGTTATTGCATACTGGGTCTCTCTCTCTCTCTCTCTCTCTCTCTCTCTCTCTCTCTCTCTCTCTCTCTCTCTTAATCCCCTCTCACAGCTCTCACATACTCTCTCTCTCTCTCTCTCTCTCTCTCTCTCTCTCTCTCTCTCTCTCTCTCTCTCTCTCTCTCTCTCTCTCTCTCTCAGTCCTTACGGCTATTAGTGTCACAGAACCTTCTCCACCTCTCACCCTCTGGAACCCCCTCCTACAACCCTCACAGCTACAACATTGTGGTTGTACATCTTGTCTTTAGGTCCGTTTTATGGAAATGAATCTTGACCAAAAAAAAGAAATGTATTCATGGCCTCTACTGAAGATGACTGGAATATGTATTGTTGGCGCACAGTGGATGAAGTTGCTGCTCCCTGAAGATAAAGTCGAGGGTGCTCTGGGGGGGAGGGGGGGTTCTCTGTAGTGCTTTATGTTCTGCATTAATGTTAACACAGCAGGAGCCAGGCCAGGCCAGGCCAGGCCAGGCCCTGGTGCTGGTAGGAGCACCACGGTGACTATCTAAGAGGGCGGGAGGGGCTTGACAACCCCCTCGGTGGTCAGTTGTTATGTCGATGTTTCTTTCCCTCACACGTCGCTAAGCTTGGCGACTCTCTCACCTTGATATCTTTCCTCACGTCTACCACCTGAACCTTTTTTTTTTGTTAAAAAGGCAGGTTTTTTCCCGTCCTCGACATCTCTCGTGCTGGTGTTTCCTCTTTTCCCCTATCTTTTGAACTGTTTCGTATGTCATTTAAGGTTGTACGGCCTTGATAGGGATATATATTATGTAAGTCATGACCGAAATCTTCGACGTATAGAAAAAGAGAAATGTTACCGAGTGATTCATGTTAAGATATACCTCGCCAGCGATGATCATCACGAACTGGTTTACTTACAGTCAGGTTCTACACACACACACACACACACACACACTCACACACACACACACACACACGAGTGGCAACAGACGTCCCAGGGGTGATCATCATCTTCCTGGGAATGGAACCCACACGTCCCACGATTCCTGAGGACAGATGCCGTCAGGTCAGACCAGCGGGGGACCCGTGAACATGATGGAAACAGATTTTTCCTTTTTCGTGTGTGTCTGTGTGTGTGTGTGTGTGTGTGTATGTGTGTGTGTGTGTGTATGTGTGTGTGTGTCTTTGTGTGTGTGTCTTTGTGTGTGTGTGTGTGTGTGTATGTGTGTGTGTGTGTATGTGTGTGTGTCTGTGTGTGTGTCTGTGTGTGTGTGTGTGTGTCTGTGTGTGTGTGTGTGTGTGTATGTGTGTGTGTGTCTTTGTGTGTGTGTGTGTGTGTGTGTGTGTACGTACGAGCTCGTCTTTCCTGAGCCTTAGCGAGGTAGCATCAGCCACTGTGCCTCTTGAGGAAGGATCCTTGCTCTGCTACTTCTGCCCGCTCCACTTTGTGGAGAGTGATAGTACAGGAGGGGAAGATTACCAGCCGTCCGCTCCGGCCCGACATAGTCGTGCGGTGCGACGCGCAGGAGATCTGCGTGTGCTTTTCTTCCTCCTCCATCACCGGGGTTTGTGAAGGATGATGAAGAAATACTACCTGTGGTCAGGTGTGAGGCCTGGCCATCACACCCAGGGCTGGTGTACGAGGCGAGACACTTGTGTTCAAAAGGTTGTGTTTCTTCCGTGACGAGATTGCCTGTGTCCCACCGACTGATTACTCTCCACTGATATTACTAGTGTGGTCAGGGTGCTGGACACAAGGACAGGGATGGCACGTGAGAGTGAGGATGGTGGGTGTGTACCCAGCTAGTGTCCGACACACAATTATCAGTCTATGGCATCACAATATAAAGTTTAATGTCCCGCCACAGCATACTGTGGATTGCGTCACTCCTGCGTGTGTGTGTGCGCGCGCGCACGTAAGCAGGTGACAAACTGGTCAGGTTTGGAGGCCACATGGTTACCTAAACTTGTATGTTATGAAGGAAAACTGGTTTCATTTCGTTTCCTAACTCTGGACTGCTGAGTGATATTAGGCAAAGATCGCGGTATACACGTTATTGCAAATTGATTTTGTTCTTACGTGGTGGGTTATCAGGCAAAGTAAGGTGTCTTGGTGTGAGGGATGTGTATATGATAGTTGCCGGTGTTGTGGTGCCACCAGGTGGATGACACTAGGATCACACCAGTGGTGGTTGGCTCACTGGGAAAATGTAGACTAGAATTGTTCTATGTTGCCTGTATGTGTGAGGTCAGCGGCTGGTACTGGTATTGGTGTAGTACAGGGACCACACTGTACTGGAGGTGGCTCCCATGTCTCCCCTGAGAATAAGAACATTGAAATGGAGTAAAAGGAATTTGGTTAGTTTGGCCAGCTACAATTTGAGGACGTGTGTGTGTGTGTGTGTGTGTGTGTGTGTGTGTGTGTGTGTGTATTATCATCATATGTCTCAGAGTCTTGCTATGTAACATCAGTGTTTGTAAAGGTTTGAGCAAAAGAGAGAAGAGGAAAGTATAGATTAATCATGGCCTCACGGGAGTTTATAGATGTGACTCTGAAAGCTTTCTGAGAAAGGTCTTAGGAAGGAGAGAAAGACGGAAATAGGAACGTGATGCCACAGCTCAGCTGTTGGAGGGAAGGAAGAGGAGCAGTGTGGTGGCGGTAAGTCTTCGTGAGCGGGAATCAAGCTACAGTGTTCTTCACTCCTCATATAACGGTACTATATGTAGTTAGGAACATTGTCGTCATGATGGTAGGACAACAAAGTCTTGGGGAGGTGTTACAGCCGGAACCAACGGAATGGTGATGGCGTACTGGACATGTTTACCCACCGCATTGACCACGACTGAAGGCTTTCTATGTCACTCTGTGTAGAAATGATAAGACCTCTTCCCACGTGCACTTCAGTGTTTGCTGGTAATGATGTCTGTCATTTGTTATTTAAGATGAAAATATATTTTGTGTTCTACTTTTCTATCTTCACTGTTACCTGTCTTTAGTTCACTGTTTCTAGGTCCCTTGATTTCTTGTTTCCTGTTTCTGATTCACTGTTCCCAGGGTTTGAGAGCTGTTCTTCCCTGGTTCAAGTTGAGTTTCGAGGTCTCTAGAGCTGTGCTTATCTGCTTCTGGGTTTCTTTTTCCATTCCCTGGAGCTGTACTTTCCAGTTGTTAATCCACTAATTCTAAGTCCCTTGACCTTTCTTTGTTTCCTTCTAGTTAACTGTGTCCAGGTCCCATTAGCTTTTAGTCCACTGTTTCCAGGATCCTTGAGCTTTTAGTCCAGTTTCCAGGTCCCTTGAGCTTTTAATCCTCTGTTTCCAGGATCCTTGAGGTTCTAGTCCACTGTTTCCAGGGCTCGAGAGCTGAAGTAGAGTTTTTTCCTCCAAGTTTTCAATTAACAGGAAATTTGAAACAATGTTTTCTGCTTCTCTTAGCTCTCTGTCAACAGGAACGGAAATGCTGCTTTTATGATTTGCTCAATTCTTTATCAAGAGGAACTGAAAGGGAAAGTACTACATTACTCAGTTTTCTGTTGAGTGTAATAAAGAGTTTTCTACTCGTCCAGTTCACAAAGAGAATTACATATCTTGATTCCTTTTTATCCTTTTTTTTTTCTGGTCCACTTTCCACCAGTGAGGTTTTTCTCCCGAGTGTCGTCATCGCACACGTCATCATATTCTGTCTACCGTCATCTCTCTGGTCATCTCTGAGGTGCGCCAGGCAGAGTGCGGCTGGCCCAGATCACTCGCTGGTATATGTCAGGTCTACCTAAAGAGCACCTCAGTAAATGTCATCAACATTTCTACATTTAGGTTTTGCCTTCTGTTGACACGAAAAATTCTTGAAGTTTCTCTGATATTTGAATGTGGTAAACATCGTTTCGTTTATAATGGCCAAGTGGGTCAAAATATTTCTAGTTAAGGATCCCGAAAAAAAACCCAGATTTTCACCATTTTCAGTTGGACGTTTGATATTTACATTTGGTAATATATCTTGTATTTGTTTTTCTTCTTAGTAAGATCACAGTGACGTCGTCGTTAGTGATCTTGATCTTCAGGTGTGTTACACTTCATCCCTGAGGGCAAGACGGTACCGTGACCCTTGTGTGCGACCCTTGCCTGTCATGGGCTGGATCTTAAGTGTCAGGACACAGGTCAAGTCATTATACTCAAGGGTCGTATCGTCGTGCTCAAGTATCGTACCATCGTCCCTAAGGGTCGCACCGTCGTGCTCAAGTATCGTACCATCGTCCCCAAGGGTCGTACCATTGTTCTGAAGGATCGCACCGTCGTACCAAAGGTTCGTACCGTTGTGCTGGAAAGATTGAAGAAGTGTCGTGGTCGAGGACTGTCCCCCGTCTTGCAGAAGGCTCTCCATCATGGTATTAAGGATTGGAACTTGAAGGACGATAGATATTCTAAGTTCAGGGTTTGATCGTGTCAGTAATGTGATAAAGCTTTGTTGAACTTTTGTGTGAGAATGAACAGATCCAGTTGGAATAATTTGGTTTTTAAGAACATTGAACATTTGTGAAGGTGGAATGTTTTGATGAGGAACCTGGGCTTGATCTTTAGGTACTTTAAAGATCTCGCATTAAAGGTGTGTGAACTTTAAAGGTCGTCATCATTCTTTGTCTTTAAATACCATGAAGTTTATGTGTTCAGCGTTCGTGTTTAGGTAGTAGTAACTGTATGTCTCTCTCTCTCTCTCTCTCTCTCTCTCTCTCTCTCTCTCTCTCTCTCTCTCTCTCTCTCTCTCTCTCTCTCTCTCTCTCTCTCTCTCTCTCATGTTTTTAAGGAAACAGCATCTTTTACAGAAGTGTTCAGGATAGACCACACAGCCTGGACCATGTGGTCTGCGTATCTCTGTGTAACTTTACCTGCTTTTCCTCTTCCATCTCATTATATAAAGAAGAGAGGAACGCTTTACTCTCTTTTTTTCCAAATATGATCGTATTCTTCCATTGCAGATAACCTTGTGCAGTTTTTCGATGGCTTTATTGCTGTAAAATATAAGGTTACAATAACATCCTGGACTTAGAGACAACAGGACATAGTTTAGTGGGGTTTTAGGGAATAAAAACCACTTATTATCCACACATTCTTCCCTGCGGTAGAGAAGAAATGCTTATGTGTAAGGGTTGAGAAGGGATTGTAAATCATTTACCCGTCGAGAGAAGTAAAATTATCTCTTAATTGTGTATTTGTGTAAGTGTACGGCGAGTACACGTTCCTCTCTTGGTGTAGGTGAAGTGCACATAGCTGGGGGACTTAGGGTTAGGGTTCAGCAGTTCGATATCAGAAGATGACAGGCGGGCCTCTGATAGTATGGGATAAGGACGCATAGGTGGCGTGTGGACACTCAGTGGGTAACTCCCGTCGACATAGGAGGACGTCAGGTGGGCATGTGGTAGTGTGGGTGAGGGGCACATAGCAGAGGTTGGGGGAGGTATGCAGTGGGTACAGGAGGTCGTCATGAGAAAATGTGGCGGTGTTGTAAGATGAGAAGGTGAGTGTTGCCTGTAGTGTGTGTGTGTGTGTGGTGGAGTGAGCCTCACTTGGGGAGGGGGCTGTCGGCCCGCCCACCACGGCCTCAAGAGGTCCTCCAGCCTGAGCTTATGAATGGAGCCTGGCTCTCACTGCTGCTGCCTCCCTCCCTGCTTGTTATCACCCTCTGGGGATTCTGCTTCTTCTTGCCTGATTCTCTCACTGCTTGTCTGTTTATTATGAGCCTGCTGGAATTCTGCTGTCGTCTGCTTGTATGTTACTAGTGTGGGGGTTTATTCGCTGCCTGCTGGCTTGTTATGTTTCCGGAATTCTTCTTTTCGTTCCTGTCTCCCTTACTGATAACTGCTGCTTCATGCAGACTTTACATAAGTCGTCTGGATATGTATGCTGCTGGCTTCTAACTTGACGGCCTGTCTACCATGTTGGGTTGTAGACAGCAGCCACTCTGGGAAGTACTCCCCTGGAGTGCTGAAGTGATGGCCGGGAACCATCTTACAACCTCCGTGTCATTAGGTTGTAGACAGCAGCAGCCCAGGATTAGTAAGAGGAATATCAGGGAATGAAGTTATGATAGAATCTTCTTAGGTAGAGTTAGAGGAGAAATGGGTTGCTTTGTCTACGGGAGAGACAGCTATAGTGCCATCAGTGCGGAAAAGTGACGGAAAGGTAGAGCGACTGGAGTTGGTCGCGATGTCCTTAGCTAAAGACGAGAAAGACCTCTCAGTAGACGAAGAGGAGAGGTTATCACACTTCCTTGAATACAGGACCGCTTTGCCTCACGCATAACGTCCTTGTATTGATTTAGGGCAATGATAAGCGCTGAATTGGAGTCGGAAGAAGGGGAGTTTTTCCAAGCCCGATATCTTAACCATTTCAGCATAGGCTCTTCAGCTCTCTCAACCATACCCTTTTTACTACCACATTTACCTTTTACCAATTCTTCCTCAGTTAGCCTTCCTCTAGGCACATATTATCCTGAGACATTTCCAATGTGTTCACCTCCATCCGTACTTTGTCATGTAGGGTCCACGCCTCGCACCAGTATGACACCGTTGGGACTACTATACCATCAAACATACCCATCTTTGTCCTAACAGACAGTGATATCTCTTTCCACGTTCTTCAACGCACTTGGAGCCTCGACCCCTCACACACCCTATTGCTTATTTCAGATCCAATGGTCCCTTTTTCTGTCGCGTCCATTCCCAGGTATCTAAAACACTGCACAACTTCAGACATATCTCCATTCAAATTTACGTTCCAACTAACCTCTCTCTTTGCATTGCTAAACCTAGCAACTTTGCCTTTATTGACATTTATTATCAACTCTCCTTTCGCAACTATTCCCAGACTTGTAAACCAACTTCTACATTTTCTCACTCGAATGTGCCACCAGCACCGTGTCATCAGCAAACAGTTACTGACTCCCTTCCTAGTCTCCCCTTACCCCTAATTCGTACATTCGCTTCCCACATCACCCCATTCATAAACAGATTGAATAGCTATGGTGACATCACACAGCCCTACCGCCTTCACCTGCCATCGCACACCCTACTGTTTTCCTACCCGCACACACGTATATTTCTTTACATAAGAACTCAGTTCTTCTAATAGTTTTTCGTAACACTTTCCACCGAACATCTCTGTCATCCATATCTTACGCTTTCTTCAGATCCGTAATTGCTACATGTAAATCATTCTGTTTCTCTTAAGTATTTCTCACACCGATTCTTTAAAGCAAACACCTGATCTACACGTCGTCTTCCACGCCTGAAACTACATTGTTTCTCCTCAGTCTGATGCTCTGTCCATGCCACCACTCTTCCGTACAACTTTCCGGGGACGTTCGACAAAGTTACACCTTTGCAATCTGAATACTCACTTTTGTCCCCCTTATGGTTATACAGTGGCACTATAAAGACATTTGTCAGTCTCAGGCACTCCATCATGACCCATACATAGGCTAGAAATCCTTACCAACCAGTCAGCAGCACAGTCACCCCTTTTATTTAGAAATTCAACTTCTTCTCCATCCACTCCAGGTGCTTTACCTCAATTCTTCTTACATAAGGGATCCACCACTTCTTTTCTTTTCACCAAACGTCTTGGCATGAATCAACTCGCCTACCTCCACGTCCAAAACGCTCCACATGTGCCACTCATCATCGAACACATTCAATAGTCCTTCAAAATACTCGGTTCATCCCCCTTTTACCTTACCTTCCCCTGTTACCACTTTCACTGATTCTCCCATTTTTCTCTCTTTCTCAGTATTAACTCCATCAAAAAGGAAAAAAAAATTGGTCTCCCAGCTCTCGTTTACCTTCTTAACCTCTTGCCGCTTTTTCTAGTACGTGTCCAAATCACTCGCACTCCTCCCCTGCAAATAACGCCTATATACCTCTCTCTTTTCTTTCACCAGCAAATTAACTTCCTCATTCCACGACTCACTGCCCTCTTTCTTTTGTCCTGCCTTCCACAACACGTGGGAGGAGTGGAGAAGTTAGTAGCAACACATGGTAGAAATGGAGAAGCTAGTAGCAGTACATAGGAGGAGTGGAGAAACCAGCAGTAACACACATTAAGAGTGGAGAAACCAAGAGCAGGAGCATATAAAACTTGCACCAAAGAGTTAAGCAAGTGGTGTATCAGGTGGATGTGCCAGATGGTCAATGCTCGTCCACGTTACCATTATTGGTCTCCAACATCCACTGGCAACCATTTGTTCCAACCTGCTCTCACGTCTTACTACGTGGCCTTGTATGTGACTGGTTCATACCGTCCTGGTCTTACTGTGGTGGCACCAGCGGGTCCTGGGTCCTACTGTGGTAGCACCAGCGGGTCCTGGGTCCTACTGTGGTAGCACCAGCGGGTCCTGGGTCCTACTGTGGTAGCACCAGCTGGTCCTGGGTCCTACTGTGGTAGCACCAGCGGGTCCTGGGTCCTACTGTGGTAGCACCAGCGGGTCCTGGGTCCTACTGTGGTGGCACCAGAGGGTCCTTGGTCCTACTGTGGTAGCACCAGCGGGTCCTGGGTCCTACTGTGGTAGCACCAACGGGTCCTGGGTCCTACTGTGGTAGCACCAGCGGGTCCTGGGTCCTACAGTGGTGGCACCAGAGGGTCCTGGGTCCTACTGTGGTAGCACCAGTGGGTCCTGGGTCCTACAGTGGTGGCACCAGAGGGTCCTGGGTCCTACTGTGGTAGCACCAGCGGGTCCTGGGTCCTACTGTGGTAGCACCAGCGGGTCCTGGGTCCTACTGTGATAGCACCAGCGGGTCCTGGGTCCTACTGTGGTAGCACCAGCGGGTCCTGGGTCCTACTGTGGTAGCACCAGCGGGTCCTGGGTCCTACAGTGGTGGCACCAGAGGGTCCTGGGTCCTACTGTGGTAGCACCAGCGGGTCCTGGGTCCTACTGTGGTAGCACCAGCGGGTCCTGGGTCCTACTGTGGTAGCACCAGCGGGTCCTGGGTCCTACTGTGGTAGCACCAGCGGGTCCTGGGTCCTACTGTGGTAGCACCAGTGGGTCCTGGGTCCTACTGTGGTAGCACCAGCGGGTCCTGGGTCCTACTGTGGTGGCACCAGAGGGTCCTTGGTCCTACTGTGGTAGCACCAGCGGGTCCTGGGTCCTACAGTGGTGGCACCAGAGGGTCCTGGGTCCTACTGTGGTAGCACTAGAGGGTCCTGGGTCCTACAGTGGTGGCACCAGAGGGTCCTGCGTCCTACAGTGGTGGCACCAGAGGGTCCTGGGTCCTACTGTGGTAGCACTAGAGGGTCCTGGGTCCTACTGTGGTAGCACCAGAGGGTCCTGGGTCCTACTGTGGTAGCACTAGAGGGTCCTGGGTCCTACTGTGGTAGCACTAGAGGGTCCTGGGTCCTACTGTGGTAGCACCAGCGGGTCCTGGGTCCTACTGTGGTAGCACCAGCGGGTCCTGGGTCCTACAGTGGTGGCACCAGAGGGTCCTGGGTCCTACAGTGGTGGCACCAGAGGGTCCTGCGTCCTACAGTGGTAGCACCAGAGGGTCCTGGGTCCTACAGTGGTGGCACCAGAGGGTCCTGGGTCCTACTGTGGTAGCACCAGCGGGTCCTGGGTCCTACAGTGGTGGCACCAGAGGGTCCTGGGTCCTACTGTGGTAGCACCAGCGGGTCCTGGGTCCTACAGTGGTGGCACCAGAGGGTCCTGGGTCCTACTGTGGTAGCACCAGAGGGTCCTGGGTCCTACTGTGGTAGCACCAGAGGGTCCTGTGTTCTACTATGGTGCCATCAGACGGTCTGGGTCCTACACTATTTCCCAGATCCATCTAGATATCATTTTCCGGTTTTGCATATTGACTGAAGCGGATGAACATGGGAAGAGGAATTGTATGTTGGGGAAGTTTACTCAGAGGCTGATTTGTTTGTCTTGTAGGATCAGTTGACCGCCTCCCGAAGTGTCACTCTTGATCTGAAGATGTTCTGATGATTGCAGGAGACGAAGAAAGTCTGTGGTAGCATCCCTCTGGCTGAACACAAGTCTGTGGCCGACATCCCTCTGGCTAGACACTAGTCTGTGGTCAGCATCCCTCTTGCTGGACACTAGTCTGTGGCCGACATCCTTCTGGTTGGACACTAGTCTGTGGTCAACATCCCTCGGGTGGCAGGAGGTGGCGAGGCTGGTGCCGTGGTTGAGGTGCAGGTGATGGTTGGAGGACGTCGGGAGGACCAGTGTGTGTGTGTGTGTGTGTGTGTGTGTGTGTGTGTGTGTGTTGCAGGGTTGGAGGCACCGTGCTGTGTGGTGGCCTCGGGCAGCAGGTGTCTGCTAGTCCCCATAAATTGGGTTGGGGTTAGGGGCCGTATGTGCCAACCACAATAAATTCACTTGGGCAGCAGGTCGCGCGGATATCCTTTTTTCCTCCACGCGCTGTTGTCGTCGCACCATTCACACTCACAGGCCATTACAAGTCTCTGTTGATGGTCGCTGTGCAGATTATTTAAGATTACATGATTACGTTTACATTAAATTCTCAGGAGAACACTGTCGGGTTAATTAAGCCTCAAATATAAAAGGTTATTGTAAAAAGTTGATGTGTGACGATTGTTAGTGAACATAGGTATGTTAGCGGGTGGTAGGTGGGTGGGTTGTTGGTGCGTGGGTGGGTGGGGAGCGAGTCGGGGTCAGCTGGCCTGCGCGCCTCACCCGCCATGGCTGGCTCCCGTAGTGTCCTGTGTAATGAACTTTAACCCCGTAAGCGCGACGATGCGTCCTTTCAGCTACGACGTTACGAACCTACAGTACGACGGTACGACCCTTCACTACGAAGGTACAAACCTATAGTACGACGTTAGGAACCTTCAGTACGACGGTACGATCCTTCAGTGCGACTTTACGACCCTTTAGTACGACGGTACGACCCTCAAGCACGGCGGTTCGACCCTTGAGTTTAACGGTTCGACCAGCTGAGTTGACTCTGTTCGTGATGACGTTGTTGTCTTCTCCCTATTGTACATGTATCATTTTTCCACTGCTCTCGTGAAGTGTCGGCAGCCGTGTGTTCGTGCCACCAGTTCTCGGACCCGTGAGTCGCATAGTGCTCATAGTTCCTGTGTGGAGACCAGACACACGAGGATATACCGTTACTGTATCTCCAGCTCTCGACCAGCCAAGTTGTAGTAGTATCATCTGTCTTTCAACTTCACCTTTTCCTATATTATATATTTCTGTCTCGTACAGTATTGACCTTTCACCCGAGATGGTCATGAGTGGCGAATGTTACGGACGACTGAGAAATGACAGGGTAAGAGAGAGAGAGAGAGAGAGAGAGAGAGAGAGAGAGAGAGAGAGAGAGAGAGAGAGAGAGAGAGAGAGAGGTGGCAATAGTAGGAGTATGGTTAAGAACTAAATAGGATGTGGTGAATGGGTTTGGACGTATGGATAGGATGAGTGAAGAGAGGCTTACTGGGGAGGTATACGTGTCACAAGTGGAGGAGACAGGGAGAAAGGAAGGACCGAATCGGAAATGGAAGGACTGAGCGAAAGATGTTTTGGAGTGTTTGGGGCCTGAACCTGCAGGCGGGAGGGTGAGGCATGCAGGCGGTAGAGCGAGTCAGAGCGATCAGAGAAGTCTTACCTGTAGATATGAGGCTCTAGCTTGCTTCCGTGCATTATACTTCATAGCGAGAGAGTAGATGGGGGCAAGTTAGGCCATTCTTCATTTGTTCCTGGTTGTGCCTCGCTACACAGGAAGCTCTGAATCATCTCTCTCTCTCTCTCTCTCTCTCTCTCTCTCTCTCTCTCTCTCTCTCTCTCTCTCTCTCTCTCTCTCTCTCTCTCTCTCTATATATATATATATATATATATATATATATATATATATATATTGAGAACCGGTACATTAGCCATATCAAGGAATTTACAGAAATGGGTATAAGCAAGCCTCAGACACTGAAATGATGATAGTAGGTAAACTTCCATACGAGATATGTAAGTGTAAGATTCGGTCAGGTCATAACGGAAGGATATATATATATATATATATATATATATATATATATATATATATATATATATATATATATATATATATATATATATATTATCTCTGGGGATAGGGGAGAAAGAATATTTCCCACGTATTCCCTGCGTGTCGTAGAAGGCGACTAAAAGGGGAGGGAGCGGGGGGCTGGAAATCCTCCCCTCTTTTTTTTTTTTTTTTTTAATTTTCCAAAAGAAGGAACAGAGAAGGGGGCCAGGTGAGGATGTTCCCTCAGAGGCCCAGTCCTCTGTTCTTAACGCTACCTTGCTGATGCGGGAAATGGCGAATAGTTTGAAAACATATATATATATATATATATATATATATATATATATATATATATATATATATATATATATATATCTTGGGAGACGCCAGTCACGATGCCAGGCATTAGTGGAACATGAAGGCTTTATAACCCAGAGAGGAGAAAGGCTTTGTTGAAAGTTCTTGAAGAGATAGAAAACCTGCTTCCTAGAGATGGGCAGGTGGCCTGTCTCTTGTTGTGTGGGTCTTGGTAATTCAAAACACATTATGTAACACTGATGACTTCTTGACGGTGGTCGTCTGATGGCTGTTTGAACCAATGTCATGAAGCCTGTTTGTACCAGTAGTTTGCTGGTTGTTTGTACCAGTAGTTTGCTGGTTGTTTGTACCAGTAGTTTGCTGGTTGTTTGTGCTGGTGGTCTGCTGGTTGTTCGTACCAATGATTTGTAGGCTGTTTGTACCAGTAGTTTGCTGGTTGTTTGTACCAGTAGTTTGCTGGTTGTTTGTACCAGTAGTTTGCTGGTTGTTTGTACCAGTAGTTTGCTGGTTGTTTGTACCAGTAGTTTGCTGGTTGTTTGTACCAGTAGTTTGCTGGTTGTTTGTACCAGTAGTTTGCTGGTTGTTTCTACCAGTAGTTTGCTGGTTGTTTGTACCATTAGTTTGCTTGCTGTTTGTACCAGTAGTTTGCTGGTTGTTTGTATCAGTAGAATGCTAAGACAAACATAGATTGTACCGTACTATATTTCCCATAGATGTAGATTTGTTTATAGATAGATAACTCTCTTTGTAATTATGCAGGAAGAAGTAATTGCTTTTGATGGTAATGTAATATGTACATTGATGATTTGATATTCATTTTTTTTTCTTACTGGCAACACAAGATCTGAGTTTGGCACGTTGTTTTGGGGTCAGATGCCAGCGGCAGATGCCCAGCAAAAGGCTCCACCGGAGAAAAAGAGAACCACTGGGAAA
The DNA here is from genome assembly GCF_036320965.1 of Panulirus ornatus. NCBI lineage: Eukaryota > Metazoa > Arthropoda > Malacostraca > Decapoda > Palinuridae > Panulirus > Panulirus ornatus. The sequence goes on from NC_092269.1 coordinate 10,966,916, forward strand.
AAAGGTCTTTCCTAAAAAATACAATACGAGGAAACTACCTCTACTGTATTTTTAACCTCGGTCAGTTTCCAAGGGTCTTAAAATCCACTGTATTTGTTTTCCTGTATTTCCAGGGATTCCAGGAGTTGTGTATTCCTTGCGTGTCGGGGGTTCCAGGACTTTGTGTGTTTCTTTTGTATTTCCAGGAGATCCAGGAGCCTCTGTATTCTCTCGTGTCTCTAGGGGTTCCAGTAGCATTTGTGCGTCTTGCCTTGGGTTTCCAGTGAATCCTTTTATATTCTTTATATCCAGGATCCTTCTCCACCTCTCTCTCTCTCTCTCTCTCTCTCTCTCTCTCTCTCTCTCTCTCTCTCTCTCTCTCTCTCCTGGTATTTACTTGAGTTTCAGGATCCTACGTATGTGTTTCCTTGTGTTTTGCCAGGTGTTCCAGGAGCTTGGATATCATTCCCTTGCATTAACTGGGGATTCAGGAACCTGTGTATATATTCCTTCGTATTTCCACTGGTACCAGGGACCTGTGTGTATACTTCTCTGTATTTCGAAGGATTCTAGGAACTCATGTATATGTTCCTCTGAGTTTCCAAAGGGTCTCCAGGAGCCTTTGTATATATTCTTGTGCGTTTCCAGGATTCCAGGAGCCTGTGTATATGTTACTATATTTCCAGGGTTTTCAGGAGCCTGTGTATATGTTACTGTATTTCCAGAGCTTTCAGGAGCCTGTGTATCTGTTACTATATTTCCAAGGCTTCCAGGAAACTATGTATACCTCGTGCATTCCTTGGCAAAGCATTTCTAAACTTCCCTACCGTGCATCTTAGGCTGTTTCTGATGGTAGATGTAAAGCATTGAAGAATCTTGGGTCCCGGATTTTTATGGTGTTCTTCATTTTCGTGCATATGGCACCTTTGGATTTCAGAGGTCGTATCTAACAAAGTTTTCCATGCTTGTCGTGCCAGTAGGATGTTATTTCCGATTATGAATTGGGAACCATACCTTCTACGATTTTTCTATTGTAGATGATGTTTTTCTCCCGTCTGCGCTCCAGGGAGTATAGCCCTAGTGTTTTCAGTCGCTCCAGGTAATTTAGTTCCTTTACCACTTTAAAATGGGCTGTGAAAGTTCTCTGGACATTCTCTGAATCCGCAGTGTCGCCCGCCTTCTGGGGGTGATGTTAGAATGCAACAATACTCAATGCGTGAAATAAGTAGTACGTTGAATAATATCGACATTGCTTTCTTCCCCTTTCTTGAAAGTCCGCAGGATCCAGCCTGCCATCTCTCTGCGTGAGGCAACCGTTGCATTATTGTCTTTGAACATTATCATTCCAGTTCTTCCACATTATTCAGCTGGTTTATGATAGCGTCTCTGTTCAGTATTCTGTGGGATCTCTGATATCTTCATTTTCCCCTCACCGGAGGAATTGAAACTTAGCGCCATTGAAAAGCATGTTGTTCTCGGATGGCCAGTTAAAGACTTCGCTCATGTCTCTTTGTAATCTTTCAACATCTTTTACTGATGTGATTTTCATGCTTATTTTTGTATCATCTCTAAAGGATGATATGAAACTGTGGTTCGTGTTTGCGTCAGTGTGAGAAGTAATGATGAGGAACAGGAGGGGTGCAAGCACAGTGCCTTGGGGGACTGAGCTTTTTACTATGGAGGCGCTGGAGATGGCATGGTATACAACTACGTGTTAAGTCAGATTCAACAACTGAGAGAGGCAAGATCTTCCAGGCCAGAAACCATGTTGTCCTGGGTTATGTAGAGTGTTACTTCAATAGATTCAGTCAGTCTTGTCTCTTAGGACTACTTCGAAGATTTCAACGACGTGCGATGTTAATGCTATAGGTCGATAGTGGGTCAGTTTCAGACTCTCGGGAATGATACTAGAATCTGTACTTTTTCACCACAGGATATTTAGTGCACATGTAGAGGTGTCTTGCATTTCTTCATTAGGACTGAGTTCCATGAGGCTGAGTGCAAGGACATGTTCTCAACGTGTTGTGTTGAGGTGGTGGTGCTATCTGCTAAGTGTACACTTGGGGGATTACCGTTAAGGAAGAAGTCTGTCGGGTCATTTATTTCTGATGTTGTTTTTGGCTCGCAAAATACCGATTCATATTGCTATTTTAGAGTCTCACTCATCTCTTGGCAGTCGTGTGTGAAGATACAATCTTTTTAAAGTGGGCCAGTGGGGTTTGTGGCTCTGGATTTGCGTTTTGTACACAAGTAAAAGTATTATCGGTTTTATTTCCGATTTCCTTTATGGCTTCTTCTTGTGATTCAAATGTCATTTTTAGTTTATTTCAAGTGACAGTTTTAGTTTATGGTCTGTGTTCAGTCATTGATTTGACAGGTTTTCTTTCCTTTGCAGGATGAGTTGTGGCTTGTTTAGAAGGTGTGCAGTTTATTTTGGCCTGCTGTAAAGTGGTCGTCTTGCTCGTTCTAACCTACACCTTTGGTACTTTCTTCTGGCTGGTATATGTACAGTTGTGTTCATGTTTGGAGTACCAAAGTGGTGGTGTCAGTTACACAGTCCTCCTCTGTTGTGGTACTCAGCAGGGTTTCCAACCATTGTCTCGTACACACATTGATCACCTCCTCCTCCTCCTCCTCCTCCTCCTCCCAGTTTACTATTAAAACGGAAGTGAGTGAAAACATCTGCAGCGTTTCCTGTGTTCTGACTTGGCAGTGTAGCATCCAAGATGGTTCTGACTGCAGTCAAGTTGGGATCAGAATATAGGGTGTTTGTGGTGGTAATATCACACATCAGGTCCACATTATATGTGAAGATTAAGTCCACAATGTTATATCCTCTGGTTGGTTTTGTTATATGTTGGCTGAGGAAGAACTTTTCTCATAATCTGAATAACTCATTTTTGCTGCTGTTCGTCGGAGCTGCTTCCAGTGTCAGTATTTTGCGGTATCATGTCATGTCCTGCATGTCTCCATGTCATGTCCTGCATGTCTCCATGTCATGTCCTGCATGTCTCCATGTCATGTCCTGCATGTCTCCATGTCACGTCCTGCATGTCTCCATGTCATGTCCTGCATGTCTCCATGTCATGTGTGGCAGGTTGAAGTCTCCTAAGACCAGTATATTTAGGTCTGGGTTACCGAGGAGGTCAAGACATGATTGTGTCTTTCTTATTTGTTCGTAACTTCATCATGAGGCTTCAGGTCAGGTGGTCTATAGATTAGTACAATGACCAGGTTTGTGTTTTCAGTGATGACAACGAGTGCTTCCTCCACTACATCATTAGACGAGTTCAGGAGTTGTTATATCTACAGTGGAACTCCTCCACATGATCTTGTACTGACGCATCTGGACACCTTCTTATGGTCTGGCATCCACACCTCACTCACTCTTCATATGGTCTGGTGTGTGTGTGTGTGTGTGTGTGTGTGAAGGCCGCAAATACTGTGCTGGATTCGTTTAACAAGACAATTATAAAATGGGATTTTATTTGTTCTTTATGATTTCAGTCGCTGGATGTTGGTATATATAAAGGACGTTACATGGCTCGTCTCTGTATTGTTTTCGGGGGTTGTTATCCTCTGCTGTGCTGAGAACACAGAGCCTTTAGTTCCCCCACCGTTCTGAAGAAGGAAGCCAGTGTCAATTTCTCCTCTGGTAGTTCTTACCTGCCTCTCTCTCTGGCCCTTTGTCACGAAAAAAGAACGTGAATTTTGATGGGCACGAGGGATATGTGTGTATATTCCCCTGTATTTTCAGCGGTTCCAGGAGCCTCTGTATGTGTTCTGTATTTCCAGCGGTTCCAGGAGCCTCTGTATGTGTTTCGTATTTCCAGGGATCCCAGGAGCCTTTGTATGTATTCCCTTGTATTTCCTGGGGTTTCAGGAGCCTTTCTATATATTCCCCTCTATTTCCAGGGGTACCAGGAGCATGTATATGTGTTCTCCTGTATTTCCAGGGGTTCCAGGAGCCTCTATATATGTTCTCCTGTATTTCCAGGAGTTTCAAGAGCCTTTGTATGTATTCCCTTGTATTTTCAGGGGTTCCAGGAGCCTTTGTATTTATTCCCTTGTATTTCCAGGGTTCCAGGAGCCTTTGTATGTATTCTGTATTTCAAGGGGTTTCAGGGGCCTTTGTATATATTCCCCTGTATTTCCAGGGGTTCCAGGAGCCTTTGTATTAGCCCAGGTAAATCTGAGGACGTTCCAGGTGCTATATATATATTCTCGTTAATTCCCAGCGTGGCGGGTCCTCTGTCAGGGGCCAGATTTACCGCTCTCATGGCAACACCAGGCCGCTTGTGTTGCAGGTCATGGCAACACCAGGCCGCTTGTGTTGCAGGTCATGGCAACACCAGGCCGCTTGTGTTGCATTTCATGGCAACACCAGGCCGCTTGTGTTGTAGGTCATGGCAACACCAGGCCGCTTGTGTTGTAGGTCGTGGCAACACCAGGCCGCTTGTGTTGCAGGTCATTGCAACACCAGGCCGCTTGTGTTGTAGGTCATGGCAACACCAGGCCGCTTGTGTTGCAGGTCATGGCAACACCAGGTCCCTTGTGTTGCAGGTCATGGCAACACCAGGCCCCTTGTGTTGCAGGTCATGGCAACACCAGGCCCCTTGTGTTGCAAGTCATGGCAACATCAGGTCGCTTGTGTTGCAGGTCATGGCAACACCAAGCCGCATGTGTTGCAAGTCATGGCAACACCAGGCCGCTTGTGTTGCAGGTCATGGCAACACCAGGCCGCTTGTGTTGCAGGTCATGGCAACACGAGGCCGCTTGTGTTGCAGGTCATGGCAACACCAGGCCGCTTGTGTTGCAGGTCATGGCAACACCAGGCCGCTTGTGTTGCAGGTCATGGCAACACCGAGGCCGCTTGTGTTGCAGGTCATGGCAACACCAGGCCCCTTGTGTTGCAAGTCATGGCAACATCAGGTCGCTTGTGTTGTAGGTCATGGCAACACCAGGCCGCTTGTGTTGCAGGTCATGGCAACACCAGGCCACTCATGGTAGGTAATTATTACAGACACCCATACATGTAACACACACACACACACACACACACACACACACATGTACATACACATACACACTGGCCTGTCCCCACATTCCCGTATTCGGCGAATGAATAAATAAGGAGCCAAGCTTTTTGTTGACAAATACCAGAATAACTTTCAAGGAAATGGGTAAGAAAATATTTAGCTGTTCATATCCAACGTCAGACCAAAAGTAGGCGGGATATACAGCTAAGGTTTGGTCACGGCTCCTCACGATGCATTAAGAACTGATAGAGAAGGTCCAGAGGAGGGCAACAAAGATGGTGCCCAAGTTTAGAAAGCTGAGTTACAGAGAAAGGCATCATGTTTAATTCTGCCCATTTTGATGAGAGAGAAGAGTGAGGGGTGACCTGATCACAGTCTTTAAGATACTCACCCGTATGATGATGTTAACAGTGAACAGTTCCTCGAACGTTGCAGTGATAAACAAACCAGACGCCGCCGTAACGTGAACATATAAAGTAGATTTGTTATAAAGGTTGTTCACAAGATGGCACCCCCCACAGTTGTAAAACTCCCCCCCCCTCCCTCCCTCCCTCCCTCCCTCTCTCCCTCCCTCTCTCCCTCCCTCCCTCCCTCTCTCCCTCCCTCTTTCCCTCCCTCCCTCGTACAGTACAAACTGGCAATGATTTCAGTCAGTTTGTGTTGCAAGTGTGGGCAACACACATGATCCCGGTTGTCAGTCACGTGGGAGACCAGGATCGACGCTGAGTGAGTGAGTGAGTCTGGCTGGCTGGCTTGGTTGTGTTGCAGGTTAGAGAGTGGTCGAGAGACGAAGGAAATATTTAGACACTTACCAGTAAAGTAGACAAGATAATTTAACCTGATAAGACCTTACTTGTAAAGTAGATTAAAGGAAGCACACTTATATGACCTTCCTATTGAAGTAGATCAGCGGAAGCAACCTCATACGACCTTACTAGTAAATTACATGAGAGGAAACAAACTTATAAGACCTTACTTGTTAAGTAGATAAAAGGAAGCAACCATATAAGACCTTACTTGTAAAGTAGATAACAGGAATCCATCCCACAAGCAAAGTATAGGAGAGTTGCACCTTACCTTCCCTCACTACAAGGTCAGTGAGGATTCTGTTATCGACTAACCTTTCCTCACTACGAGGTCAGTAAGGTTCCTCTTACCGAGTACAAGATGTGCAGGAGCGATGGATGAAGAGGGACATGACATGGCCACTTTGATACCCCACACATGCACTAGACATGTACCAGCGAGAAGGTCTGGGTTAGACCGAGCAAGACGAACACACTACAGGAGGCGAAAAAATATTTGCATCACTTCTCGACAGGTCACACCTCACCCAGCTAAGGGAAGGCAACATGTCAAGTGGCGTATCGGACGTAGAAATCACCGTAAAAGTCATGAGAAACACAGGAATAAGACGACGAAAATGACGAAAATGAAATAAGAAAGAATCCACCAGTCTTTCTCACCAACTCTTCATGAGGAGATGCAAGACATACTCTAGCACGTGCACTAAACATCCTGGGGAGTTGATATTCTGGCATCATCCCAGAGAGTCAGGACCTGACCCACATCGTCCCACTCCACAAAGGTGGGAGCAAAGTAGTCCCGGAAAACAAGAGCAGTGATATCATACGTCATCAGAATATCAACCGAGAGCAGTGATATCATACGTCATCAGAATATCAACCGAGAGCAGTGATATCATACGTCATCAGAATCACCGAGAGCACTATGAGGTTCATTCACTTCATTCACCACTCGTATATTACAAAAATGCTTCTTTACATATTTTCACAAGTTTTTTATGTGTAATTTCATGTTATTTCTTCTGGTTGTTTTATCGCATCTTTCTTGCGAAGAATTGTCCACTGTCTACGTCATCAGTCTGGTTCATAATATTATAGTTTGTGGTCAGGTCACTCCTAACTCTTCGCTCTTCCATGGTGGACAAATGTAAGGCCTCTAATCTTTCCCTGTAACTCAGCTGTCGTAATTCAGGTGCCATCTTAGTGACCCTACCCTTGACTTTTTATTGTAACTCTTAGTACTTATTTAAACTGTTGCAGCCACACTGGAGAAGCATAGTCCAGGTCTGGCCTTGTGTGTGTGTGTGTGTGTGTGTGTGTGTGTGTGTGTGTGTGTGCGTGTGTGTGAGTGTTGGGAAGCTACAGTGATCAATACATGCCACAGCCACAAGACTCCGTCCTGCCCCTCACCACCCACCGTATATATAACCCAGGGGTCGGGGGTGCAGGCTGACACACTGACTGATCTTCCACAGGGTTCGCCCTCCGCCTCAGGTATTCCACGGTCACTCGCCCGTCCTATCTCAAAGGTCACCTGAGGTCAGCACTCCCCCCACGTCTGCAGCTGGAGCTAGACAGTCACCGGTAACCGGTTACCTCACACCGTGGCTGGTGGTCTTGCGTTCTGGTCAGACAGGTCAAACACAGGTCTTGTTATGTCGAGGGGGTGATGAAGTTACAGGTCAGAGGGTGTTATGATGGGGTTATAGGTCAGTGACTGTGTTGTGTTATGGGGGTAACAGGTCAGTGACTGTGTTGTGGTATGGGGGTAACAGGTTAGAGGCTGTGTTGTGGTATGGGGGTAACAGGTTAGAGGCTGTGTTGTGGTATGGGGGTAACAGGTTAGAGGCTGTGTTGTGGTATGGGGGTAACAGGTTAGAGGCTGTGTTGTGGTATGGGGGTAACAGGTTAGAGGCTGTGTTGTGTTACGGGGGTAACAGGTTAGAGGCTGTGTTGTGGTATGGGGGTAACAGGTTAAAGACTGTGTTGTAATGAGGGGAGAGGCTGTGTTGTGGTATTGGGGTAACAGGTTAAAGACTGTGTTATAATGAGGGGAGAGGCTGTGTTGTGGTATGGGGGAACATGTTAGAGGCTGTGTTGTAATGAGGGTAACATCTCCGATGCTACGTTATGATAAGGAGATAACAGGTCAATGGCTGTTATGATGACTGGGCTGACTTGGGTCACCTCCATACCTGAGGAAGGTGGGCATCATGACCCCCTGGTGCTGGCCAGGCTGACCCCTGGTGCTGGCCAGGCTGACCCCTGGTTGACCAGTGGTGCTGGCCAGCCTGACCCCCTGGTTGACTAGTGGTGCTGGCCAGGCTGACCCCCTGGTGCTGGCCAGGCTGACCCCCTGGTTGACCAGTGGTGCTGGCCAGCCTGACCCCCTGGTTGACCAGTGGTGCTGGCCAGGCTGACCCCTGGTTGACCAGTGGTGCTGGCCAGCATTACCACTGGTGTGGCTATAGTTTGCCCCAACGTTCCATACACCAGTAACCATCACTGAAAGCTGGAGTCAACCATACAGTATTGCCACTTAAAACCGACTTCAAAGATTGTTGAAGTTGTCATACTGTATTGGTAACACCGCCAGGGCATCTTGGAAGAGCATGTCTTACATACCAAGGAAAGGCAAGTGTGCTGTATGTGGCCGTGAGGAAGTGCTGACCATTAATCCCCAGCTGAGACGTGTGGGTAACTGTGATCCACCTGACCATGATGCAGCGACGAAGACTTGTGGTAACTGTGATCCACCTGACCATGATGCAGCGACGAAGACTTGTGGTCCCAGGTTAGAGAGAGAGAGAGAGAGAGAGAGAGAGTGGGGGGGGGGGGGGGGGGGGGGGGGGGCGTCGCATAGGTTCGATTCGTAGACGTGGCGGTCGTCCCACACCCAACTCAGGTATTCATCCTCCCCTCGGGACTGGTCGATAAAGAGGCACCTGTCTTAGTCTGGGTTGTGTGTGTGTGTGTGTGTGTGTGTGTGTGTGTGTGTGTGTGTGTGTGTGTGTGCGCGCGCGCAACAACAGGAGTAAAGGCGTGGTACATGTGTACAAGGGTAAGAAGGGAGGCAAAACTCTCTCCCCGTAACGCACGCACACACACACACACACACACACACACACACACACACACACACACACACACACACACACACACACACACACCCTCTCCTACACTGCATACGTCACCGACATCACTGGCATTAGAGACATTCCCAAGGTTTATATATATTCAGTTTTATATACGTGTTCCTCTCCAGTTCCTCTCCACATTTACTGCTTTGCGTTGGTTAGGTTTTGTGCCGCGAACAGAAGGTTTGCAACATGTGGAGGATGAATGAGCGGTACGAAAGCCGTGTGTTGGTGGGACGCTTGTGAATGGTGAAGGAAGAAAGAAGCAGTGAGGAGGCAGGAGGAGGAGGAGGCAGGAGGAGGAGGCGAGAGACCAGGAGTGAGGGAGGGAGGGAGGGCAAAGGTCAGGCCCAGCGGGACGCCAGCCGCTGCCCAAGACAACCACGCCCACTGCCTTCATTCATTCATAACCACGGCCATTCACGCCCTCTGACAACAGCCACGCTCATTCATGTGGTCCACACCAGTCCACGCCCACTGCCTCTGTTCATCACGCTCCATTCACGACAGCCACGCTCCATTCACAATAGTCACGTCCTTTTACAACAGCCACGCTCCATTCACAACAGTCAAGTCCTTTTACAACAGCCACGTTCCATTCACAACAGCCACGCTCCATTCACAACAGCCACGCTCCATTTACAACAGCCACGTTCCATTCACAACAGTCTCGTCCATTTACACAACCATGTTCATTTATAAGAGCGACGTCCACTCACAACAACCACGCTCCATTCATAACAACCACGTACGTTCATAACCACGTCATTTATGAAATCCGTGTTCACCCCACTTCGCCCATTGTATTCCTCTCGCTCCACCAGTTGGTCCTCCCGCCTCCACCCGTCGTAGTGGGACACAGGAGGTAGGCGGCGGGCAGTATTGTGCCTCCCGCACTCGTATCTTAACACACTCCTGGAGACTGAAGGTATATATTGTTCCTGGTATCATCACATGATCTATTCTTGACTAGCAGGACAGACTACTGAACCATGATGTTCCTCATGGCCAGTAAGGAGAGAAGAGATAACCCCGAGATGCTTGGTGAGGTACGTACCTGTCGTGGGTACAAACAGCAGGCTGGACCAGAGTGTGGAAAGGTACAAGAACTGGCTGGAAGCGACATACACCGAGCGACCCTGGTCACTCAGACTGGACGACTGTGCGGGGCCACAACCTCACCAACATCAGGACACATTACCTCTACACTGACCCATGCAGGAGACACCAGACTACGATAGATAGCCACAGTTCACCTACAACAATGGCGAGGTTATACGTTTCTCTCTCTCTCTCTCTCTCTCTCTCTCTCTCTCTCTCTCTCTCTCTCTCTCTCTCTCTCTCTCTCTCTCTCTCTCTCTCTCTGCCTTTGCTACCCTTCTCCTCAACTGCTTTTAAGTGACTGCATCTCTTTCGTTAATGTTAAAGGCCAGAACCACCTCGCTTGGACTCAGGGTGTGTGTGTGTGTGTGTGTGTGTGTGTGTGTGTGTGTGTGTGTGTGTGTGTGTGTGTGAGCTCCGCCACATTACACAGTGTTGTGGTTGGTCTTCAGCGGAAGGTGGTTCAGTATGGTCTTGGGAGCGGTGGTCTAGCGCTGCTGCCAGGGATGTGCCAAGTGCCACCCACATTTCCTGGTTGATATGTTCAGCCTGGATGATGTACGTACACTAGGGTTAGAGTTCTTGTAACATATTTCTTTTCCATGTTTGGTAACGCCAGGACGCCTCTGAGGAGGCGCCTGCAGCTTCACAGCTGCGCTGCAGTTCAGTAGCAGCGAAAGGTTGGACCCCTGAAAACTGGGAGGAAGGTCTTTCTCCGAGGCTGTCCTCCTCTGATACATCCTCGCACAAAGCGACTTATATCCTCGCCCTCCCTCGGAGTGACCACATACAGCCGGGAGTCCGGTAACGCCACCGTTGGTGTAGAGCCTTAATGAACATAATGCCGAGTTACAATATAGGCTTGATATTGAATATACCTTTATAGCAGATGTTTTCATCTATGACTTGTGTCAACGTGGCATACGCTTGATTATAAACGATACTTTTCCATTGAGTCGAGCCTGCATGGTGGTTATTAACCTTCATGATAGACATGACGCAGATGAGGAATATTGATATTTATGATGCGTATTGTTTACGTATGTAATTAACAGAGCTTGCATCACTGGTGACGTCATGCCGGTGGGAACGTGAGGAGGGAGGAGAGAGAGAGAGAGAGAGAGAGAGAGAGAGAGAGAGAGAGAGAGAGAGAGAGAGAGAGTATTTGGTCACTGGAGCGCGACATGTTGGTCGTGTCCTAACACAGTGACAGCCCTGGGTAATTTAGGGGTCAGAGGTCGTCAAAAGTTCAAAGCTTTTGAACTTGTTTGATTCTAATGGATGTTATAATGACTGGTGGATGTTAGAGTGATTCCGATGGATGTTAGAATGACTCTAGTGGATGTTAGAATGACTCTGGTGGATGTTAGAATGACTGGTGGATGTTAGAATGACTGGTGGATGTTAGAATGACTCTGGTGGATGTTAGAATGACTGGTGGATGTTGATATTGTTCATGGATGTTAGAATTATTCTGATGGATGTTGATGATTGGTCGTGGATGTTAAAATGATTGTGGTGGATGTTGGTGACTGGTCATGGATGTTTGATTCTGGAGGATGTTGATTATTTGGGTTAGGTTATAAAAAGATTTTGTTTGTGGTAGTGAGCCCTGCGGTTAGGGAAACAATACTTCCCACGTATTCCCTGTGCGTGTCGTAGAAGGCGACTAAAAGGGGAGGGAGCGGGGGGGGGGGGGGGAGGAGGGGGGGCTGAAATCCTCCTCCTCTCGATTTTTAATTATCCAGAAAAAGAAACAGAGGAAGGACCAAGTGAGGGTATTCCCTCTGAGGCTTAGTCCTCTGTTCTTAACGCTACCTTGCTTTGT
>NC_092269.1:10983805-11003805 GCF_036320965.1 Panulirus ornatus
TCCTATCGTGTCCCGCTGTACCTCTCCAGTGTGCGCCCTCCCGTCCCATCATCATCTCTTGGTGACCCTTACTCCGGCGTTGTATGGCCAGGCTACAACTGCTGACGGCCAATTCCTGGCACGAAATAGATTTTGTTACATTTTTTTTTTTTATAATGTTCGCCAGATCCAAGATTACCTTTCCTGGGTCCCGTAGTGATGGTGTTGCCGGGTCCCCTAGTGACTGTGTTGGGCACGGTGTCGGAATGAAAGTACCCAACACAAAGCTGATGTAGTAATAGTAGTAGTAGTAGCAGCAGCAGTAGTAGTAGTAGTAGTAGTAGTAGTGGTAGTAGTGGTAGTAGTAGTAGCAGTAGTAGATGACAAAGTGGTAGAATTTAAGGATCGTATGAGGGAAGAGCGCACCTGGTATTGTAGGAGTCGTGGAACCAGCTTACTGAAGAGATTCATTGTGGCTTCTCGTGTCCAGACTGATACATTATAGTGAGGTGAGGAGGAGGGGCAGGAGTGACCTTCTTAATAAGAGATAAGGTTATGGTTCAGGAAACGGTACGAGATGACCCATTCATCCAGGACATAATGCGATGGGTAAGTGTAGGGAAGAAGTTCAGAGTGATATTCATATTATGTAATCCCGCATGGAAGTTGAATGAGTCATAAGAAATTTACCGACAAAATAGTGAAGGAAAAATCAAGATGGTCCATCCAGCAGTAAAACTTACACTTTTCAGGGATGGTGAGGTAATGATGATGGGAGATTTCATTTATAAAGAGATAGATTGTGGGAAATATGATTTCCCTTGAGAAAAAGCGTTTGAATAAATGAACATATCAGGATGATAAGGAATTAATGTACCATCATTACTGTATGTTATCTTTATATAGACTAGAGAGATGATTGTGGGAAATATACAGAACTTAACCACATCTCAGGTAACGTAAACTGGGATATGGAGTCCAGGAACGAGGGGTGGTATGGTTGAAGGATCTGTCACATTTACAGTGAGGGAGCATTAGTCTTAGATACAGAGAGAAGATTGTAAAGGTGAGAGACGTCGTTCAATACACGATGGAAGGAGCTTCGCGATGCGCGATGACAAAGATAGAGGAGACTCTCCAGCCAGCCAGCGCTTATTTACGTAATTCCTCCGGTCCATGGCGCTTCACGGTAAGAAAAATGGCTTTATAAAGAAAGGTTTTATATTAGTTTGAAAGGCGGGCATTGTGGACCTGTAGGGAAGGCTGTGTTACCCTTGGATCTTATCCTTGATCACAAGGAACCTTCTGTGTAATGTAGAGCTGGTACCTCGCCCATATGACTGAGGACGTTGAATTAAGTTTGATTAATAAAACTTTTATAAAACGGCCTTTGGTGGCCTCAGAGCCGGCCTCAAGGCCATTGCATTGTAGCGTAAAATCTCGCCCAGACTCTGAGGTACCATCACCCAAAGTTTGTTACTTCTAGGTTGTACATAACATGAAATTAAGGAACTTTGTTGGATAATGTGTAAGGAGGTACTTTTCTCGTGGCAGAGTTGTGGATGAATGGGATTAACTGCATGAGGACATGATAAATGTAGGTAACATACAGAAGCCTTAAGATGTTAGATGATCGTAGAGAATGTTCAACAGATGTAGAACTCCTCCCCCGTACAGTAGATGTAGGGCGTTACACTAGGAAGCTGTAGAATATATAGCGAACATAGACCTGCAACAACTGTGTACACAGGAAGCTAAGCAGGGAGGTGTGGTGGTAGCCTGAGGTGTGGGGGTACACACCCACCCCTCCAGGCGTGTGGCAGCAGCGCCTCCTTCGTGGGAAGCACAGCTGTTACATACACCATGTTAGCCAGGGTAACCCATGTACGTATGTACCTATGGTGATATCATCAGTATCAGCTCATGTAGTTCTTATATATATATATATATATATATATATATATATATATATATATATATATATATATATATATATATATATATATATATATATATATATATATACCTTGGACTCTACTGTTACCATCTGTATACTGTATACCATCTGTATATTGTATGTCATCTGTATACTGTATGCCATCTATGTACCTTATCCCATCTGTGCACTGTTTACCATCTGTATACTGTATACCATCTGTATGATGTATGTCATCTGTATACTATATGCCATCTGTGTACCATATGCCATCTGTTCACTGTTTACCATCTGTATACTGTATGCCATCTGTATACTGTATGTCATCTGTGTACTGTATGCCATCTGTGTACTGTTTACCATCTGTATACTATGCCATCTGTGTACTGTTTACCATCCGTATGCTGTATGCTATCTGTATACTGTATACCATCTGCACATTGTATACCATCTGTATATAGTAGTTCAGGATATTGGTACTGTCCTCCAGCAGATGGCTTTGTCATAGAGCATCAGATGTTCCGTTCGTGGCTCTCACATGGACGACAGACAATCCAAACCTATTGTTGTGACGTTAGTTTCCAAGGGAAAACCTACATTTTATTTCTAGTATCTCATAGTTCCACTCCGTGAGAGAGAGAGAGAGAGAGAGAGAGAGAGAGAGAGAGAGAGAGAGAGAGAGAGAGAGAGAGAGAGAGAGAGAGAGAATATATGATATATATTTGTAACAAATTTTCTAAAGCTGTCAAAGGATATCTTTACATTGTTGTTTGTACCGAAAAAAATCGTTCTAGTGATGAAAGTAAGAAAAAAGAAAAGTTACCATTATTGTACACAGATGGTCGCTGGTCTACACAGTAAGGGTTACTAGTATTGTACACAGATGGTCGCTGGTCTACACAGTAAGGGTTACTAGTATTGTACACAGATGGTCGCTGGTGTAACTGTCGTTAGTCGTGTTCAGAAGGATGCTGTTGTGTTGAGGTTGTCAGTGATGTTGTTAGGTAGTTGCTGGCCCTCACCATGATGGCCGACGCGTCCACACAGGAGAGAGGAAATAGAATCTCCCGCGCTGGACTTTGGCTTCAGGAAGACCAGATTGTTGCTGTGTGTGTGTGTGTGTGTCTGTGGTGTGTGTCTGTGTGTCTGTGGTGTGTGTGTGTGTGTGTGTGTGTGTGTGTGTGTGTGTGTGTGTATGTGTGTGTGTGTGTGTGTCTGTGTGTCTGTGGTGTGTCTGTGTGTGTCTGTGTGTGTCTGTGGTGTGTGTGTGTGTGTGTGTGTGTGTGTGTGTGTGTGTGTGTGTGTGTGTGTGTATGCATTGGTAATGAGTAATGATTAACGCTATAGTGTTGACTCCAGCTAAAGTCTGAAAATATACAGAGATAATATACACACAGGAGTAAACACAGCGACTGTAAAAGTCGGGTTTAGCGCTTATGAAAAGGTAGTTTAAACATACACTCTCGGCACAGATAGAAAACGGTGTTTGTGTGTCTTTCTATCTCTGTCTTGCCCTTTTTACCTTACCAGCCGCCAGGTGTGTGTCGGTCGTCGAGAATGAGAGACATATCCACATGTGGCTGACTGGACCACTGGGCCAGCAAGCCACTCTTCCTTAGTGCTTATTACTTTACCGCCAAAACCTCATTCGTACACCGGAAGTTTTGACCATATTTCGCGGCCATTCTGGGATTTATCACTAAAGTTTATAATGCCATTATGACTGTTTCCTCCCAGAGGTATGTACGTCATCATTGTATTTTATTTCTGGGGTGAGTTTTGGTAACTTTATTGATGTGACCTTTGGACGTAGATACGTAAGTAATGCAAATGTGTTAAGTGTGTAAGTACATTTGCTGTGTATGTTGTGTAAGTACATTAACTGTGTCTGTTAAGTGTGTAAGTACATTATCTGTGGTTGTTAAGAGTGTAAGTACATTTGCTGTGTATGTTAAGTGTGTAAGTACATTAGCTGTGTATGTTAAGTGTGTAAGTACATTATCTGTGTGCGTTGTGTGTAAGTACATTAGCTATGTATGTTAAGTGTGTAAGTACATTAGCTGTGTATGTCAAGTGTGTAAGTACATTAGCTGTGTATGTTAAGTATGTAAGTACATTAGCTGTGTATGTTAAGTGTGTAAGTACATTAGCTGTGTATGTCAAGTGTGTAAGTACATTAGCTGTGTATGTTAAGTGTGTAAGTACATTAGCTGTGTATGTCAAGTGTGTAAGTGCATTAGCTGTGTATGTTAAGTGTGTAAGTACATTATCTGTGTATGTTAAGTGTGTAAGGACATTAGCTGTGTATGTTAAGTGTGTAAGTACATTAGCTGTGTATGTCAAGTGTGTAAGTACATTAGCTGTGTATGTTAAGTGTGTAAGTACATTAGCTGTGTATGTTAAGTGTGTAAGTACATTAACTGTGTATGTTAAGTGTGTAAGTACATTAGCTGTGTATGTCAAGTGTGTAAGTACATTAGCTGTGTATGTTAAGTGTGTAAGTACATTAACTGTGTATGTTAAGTGTGTAAGTACATTAACTGTGTATGTTAAGTGTGTAAGTACATTAACTGTGTATGTTAAGTGTGTAAGTACATTAACTGTGTATGTTAAGTGTGTAAGTACATTAACTGTGTATGTTAAGTGTGTAAGTACATTAACTGTGTATGTTAAGTGTGTAAGTACATTAACTGTGTATGTTAAGTGTGTAAGTACATTAACTGTGTATGTTAAGTGTGTAAGTACATTAACTGTGTATGTTAAGTGTGTAAGTACATTAACTGTGTATGTTAAGTGTGTAAGTACATTAACTGTGTATGAGCATTGTTATTCTTGACAGCAGCTAACTGTCTTTTTCTTGTATTTGACAGGTATGTTGGACAGTGTTACCAGAGGTGACGGAACCTCTCCTCCTCACGGAGGTAAGTGCGAGCGGTCGTGTTTACATTTCAAACAGACGAGGCGGAGTCGTCCATGATTATGTTTGCTGATGATGCCAGAGTTATGAAACGTGTGCAAAAAAAAAAAGAAAAATACGGATTGCGAAATATTGCAAGACTTAGGCAGGTTGCACGAGTGAACGACCGAATGGCCAGTGATGCTCAGACCTCGAAAGATCGGTCATGAGTTGGGGGGATAAGGCTTAGAGAGAGAGAGAGAGAGAGAGAGAGAGAGAGAGAGAGAGAGAGAGAGAGAGAGAGAGAGAGAGAGAGAGAGATGAGCTACAGAGACGCTAGGAGTTTACATCAGTCCAGCAGAACTTGCCACCAGAACACATCATTTGAGAAGGATTGTTAGGCAGGCTAACCATGTTTTTTGGATGGGGTGTCGGCGGCAAAATTGCCCTCAAACTCATGAACTGTGAGATGTTTAGGAGGTAAACAAGACGTTACGTTCGCCCGAAGGTGGAGTAAGCTAGAACGGTGTGGCCTGCTCGTGTGGAGGGGCCAGACGTACACAACAACAGGAAAAGGCTTCCAGAGAAGAGCAACAAGACAGGGGCCAGACCTGAGTGCAGTGAGGTGATGAGAAGGTGG
Source organism: Panulirus ornatus (assembly GCF_036320965.1). Classification (NCBI taxonomy): domain Eukaryota; kingdom Metazoa; phylum Arthropoda; class Malacostraca; order Decapoda; family Palinuridae; genus Panulirus; species Panulirus ornatus. The sequence continues at coordinate 10,989,257 of NC_092269.1, forward strand.
GAGGGAAAAGCCGTCAGTCTGCTTCTAGTAAGACAGATGAGGAGCAGAGTGGAAGATGACACATTGCTGAGGCCATGACGACGGTAGTTAACGTAATCTATGATATTGGGAGGAAGACCAGAACAAGTTAGGCAGGAGAAGTGTGGACGTAGGAACCATCTTCCTCAACAACAGGTATCTAGCTGGCAGAACAAGATGAGCCGAGAGGAAATGAATGTTGATATCATCGGAAAGTTCCATAACCAAATATGATAGACACGCCCGGGTTGGCGGGAACCCCACCACTGTACAGTTCCCTACTCCTGATGTGTAGATAAATGATCACACGATGTGTCCAGTTATACATAATGTAGAACAGGTTGACGATGTGTCCAGTTATACATAATGTAGAACAGGTTGACGATGTGTCCAGTTATACATAATGTAGAACAGGTTGGGGAAGAACAATGATGTACATTCTCATTCGGATGGAGAAGAGAAAGGGTATTATTGTTATTATTATTATTAGTAGTAGTATTACTACTTCTGTTACTAATACTACTATTATTATTATTATCATCATTGACATTATTCTTATTATCATTATTATTATTATTATTATTATTATTATTATTATTATTATTATTATTATTATTGTTGTTATTATTATTATTATTATTGTTATTATTATTATTATTATTATTATTATTATTATTATTATTGTTATTATTATTATTATTATTATTATTATCATTATTATTATTATAACTGCTACTGCTCATTGTGGCTATCTCTTTATGATATTTCGAGAACACAACGACCATTTCACCTCTCATAATACATCATTTTTTTTGTGTATGTTTGTATTTAATTAGTTTCATCTGTGTTTACGGCATGAGGACACATTTCTTGAACATTATCATACAACATTTTGAACTCTCGTCTCCTGTCACTAGTGAGAATTTTCTTTGCTTATTCCCATTATACGCTACTCTGACACTACGTACAATATGCTTTTTGTAACTTTTATAACAAATTTCGTAATAATTTCATGCTATAGTCACTGGTTGTTTTATTATTCCACTTTCAGAGGAATTGATCACAGTTGAGTGTATCCAACTGGTTTAGGAACTTGAGGGTTGTTGTCAGTCACCCCTTACTCTTTTCTCTTCCTTGGAGGACATATCCATGGCCTCTAACCTCTCAACGCAATTCAGCTTTCTTAATAATCATACCATTTTTTTTTCTGGACTTTCTCTGTTAGATTTTTTTAAACTTTTTTTTAGTCTACAATAAGATGTGAAAAGTTGTCCTTATCCATGTAATTAAATGATATTCTAGTATCTGACAGCAGCCAGTTTGTCTTCTGTACAGTCTAACTGAGATGAAACTCTAGCGACAAATTTGGTACTGTGTCGACTCCAAAGTCTGTCACACACACACACACACACACACACACACACACTCCCTCATCCTGATAGATAATCTTCGTATCCAGGTTTTCCCTCGCTGTCTCCCATGCTTGTTAACATGACATTTTACGTGGGATCAGATTCATTGACGGTGTCTCAGGCAGACTTTGGAGGTTGTCTTGGTCCCCTTGTAAGTTCATGCAATCCCCCTCACTCTTGACTTCACCACGCGACCTTGGCATCATCTGTGAACATGTACTGGGATAAGACCGGTCCTGGTGGGTCAGTTACAAAGGTCAATCAAGAGGATTGCTCCCAGGACCGTGACCTCTGGCCTGCGTCTGGTGACGGACCCTAGTTCGAGGAGACCTTCTGAAATATGTCTTTTGTTCCCTTCCCTAATGGTGGTTTTCTCCTCATCGAAGTAGCCTCCCTAATATTTCTGCCTTAAGATCTGTCTTCTCCACCGACCATGGTGGTGGTACGGTGTCAAATGCTCTTTGGCAGTCCAGATACACACAAACTCACCCGTCGTCTTTCTCTTTTGCTTAATGAGGAGTTGACTCTTACAATACTGCAGGGATTTGTTCCTCACGACCTCCCGTCCCAGAATCTGTGTTGTTGTTGTCTGTCACTCACGTAGTTTCTCGTCTGTAAGTCGTCAACCGTTTGCTTTCCGACTGTTCATTTTCTTCTGTTGTTCTGACCATAGTCGTCAGAGACGCCGCTTTGATAACTACTCCAGCAGAGGTGACCCATCTGCTGCTGCTCTGAGTCAATATACTTTCCTCCTCTGACTTGCTAGACAACATACCATGCGGCTCTTCATGACGATCACGAGCTTTACCTGAGGTAACGTCCTTTATCTCATGAGGTCTCCCGCACCGCACCATCACACTGGTGTTAGGGGCCGTTGCGTCTTCCACTGTGAAAACTTATTCAAATTTGTCACTCGGCTCATCGCTATCTTTGTGACATCCTGTACAAGTCTTTCCTTTGAGTTTGTTCTCGTGAGGAGCCGCGTTGTAAATGAAAAGATGAATATATGGGGAACGTGTTGCGTTATCTCCTGCCTTGGCCACACTCATCTTGTTAAAGTTCCTCTGTTCCTCCTGCCTTCTCCTCCTATGCTCGCTCCTGCTCTCATATACCTTTCAAATGCTGGCTGCAATACAGAGCCCCATCTGTATGTCTTCCACATTACATTTATTTATTAATTTATTTATTTACTTACGTCTTTGTTTAACAGATGTCTGTCTTTTCTAACCTCTCGTCTGTATTTGAAGCTTAAAGGTGTTCATATTTCTCCTGGTGCAGTAGTATATGTTGTACAGAACCTTTCATAGCCACGATGTGTGTCAGGGGTTGGCAACACTAGGGGCGGCTGCCAAAGGTGCCTCGCCAAGAGATTTTGTGTCAGGAATATTGATAATGACTGAAATATAATAATTACAGCTTTTTATCATTTACAGTTATTGCTTTGTATTATTTACAATTATTACTACGGTAGTGATGATAAACCAGAGTTAAGTGTCATTATACAGGTGAAGGCTAACAACCGTAATAAAGGTAATTTAGAATTATATTACTTTACTCTGCATGTTACATTTAGAAAAATAGTGATGACAGGAGCTGATGGTGTTGAGTGGCAGCCACATAAGTACACGTTGCCAACCCCTGGTGACTATACTCCCCCTGTTTTATGGTCGCAGAGAAATTGTTGACCTGTGTGTCGTGTATGTATTATATCTCCTGTGGTTTCTTTCCTCTCTGATCTTTTCTTCTTTTATCGTTTAACACTTGAACTGCATCATTGCATGGTTACGTTGGCCCAGGTTGGTGGTGTATATCGTCAGCTTCCATGTTGCTGTGTGTAAAGATAAGATGGTTTATCATCGTATCTGATTCTGTCTTGATTACAGCCCTCCCGACCCGAGATATGTTGCCGTGTGCAGTGTAAGATCGTGTACAGCTGCCACTATCTACATGGCAACGTAAATCCTATGCGTCCATCTGTTAGGATTTGGAATACATCATAGCAACTTGGTCGTGTGTGAGGAGTGCGTGTGCCACTACCTCAGGCACCATCCTGACTGTTTCTTGTAATGTTTGTGTATATTTATCGTGGCACATTGAAGATCTGTGGAGGGTTTGAGGACCAACACCATCATGTAATTCCCTCGTAGTGTTAGAGTCCTCGCTGTCTGTGGTGATGTTACAGACCATCACACCATGAAGCTTGGTAGTGCGCCACGTAGAGGGGAACCTCTCATGGTCTCCTTCATATCATGTGTTCCACTGGACACGTTACGTCAAAACCTGTCTCGTTAGTAAGATTTTTTTCCTCCACAGAACATTCCAACATCAGGTTTGGTTGACGTGACTTCCTCACTGGTTTTTCTCCAGCCTTTAGTTATTCTTTAATCTGTATTCCTTCCTTCTCCGCCCCTTACAACTATGATGAGTGTCTTACGTGTGTAGATATGTCTTATTTCACCATAGTTATCAGTGTTTGATGGTTGTCACAGGTTGGCATACTCCAGCAGTGTTGTTTCGTCTGCCTCGATGTATTCATCTTTTCTGAAATCTTCATATTATCGGCAGCTTACCGTGGTCTCAATACTGTACAGTCTTGTAGACTTTCCATCACACTTACCATGACTGTTTTGTGCTTAACTGTGTATAATAGCCTTCCTGTAGCGTTAGTTAAGGATTAGCTGTGTCCCATTGTCTCGGTACCATCAGATTTCTCTATACCGTTCCTCAGCATCAGTCAGAACCTGATTCTGTCGTGCATCTCCACATTTTGCTTCTGTTTACTATCCCAAAGTTTCAGTGGTGTGTGGTCTTTGTTGTGGTCGTGTTCATCGGTTGATGTGCGTGTGGTTCAGTCTCAGAACTGCCTTCCGACCTCTCCCTGATCCTTGATACTTCACATCAATTATTATCTTAACTATAATTATTTTCCTTCTGGTTTCCTTCATTTACTTGCGGGTTTACGTTCGCGATCTTTGGATACGTTCCTTTCCCTAATTTCCTTCTTCAGTTGGTGACTCTTTTCTTCATTTGTGATTCCTGAGTCTTAATTTCTTGGTCCATTTGTGATATCTTGATATCCTGTTTTTTAAGATATTGATAACACCTTTCCTCCTCCCATATATTGGCTACAGTGCTTCATTCGTCGAGTCCTTCATCTTCATCCAGCCTCCTCCCAACAAATCTAGTTAACACTGTGTTCTCTCATGTTCTTTCATTGCATTCGTGCTATGAATGTTTAGCCTAACTTAGCTTCAGAACTTCTAGTAAATGTACGTTTGATTCTTAGTTTCAACACACACGCGATGGTAATCATCAAAAAAATTCCAGTTCAACCCAGTTCACTTCCTGAAACTTCTAAAAGTTCACAGCCAAGCTTATGGACCAAGATTGAAGACTTTGTAGTTAGAGGAAAGCATTTGGAAGGGGAGCACAGCACAGCACAGCACGGCACAGCACAGCACAGCACAGCACAGCACAGCACAGCACAGCACAGCACAGCACAGCACGGCACAGCACAGCACAGCACAGCACAGCACGGCATTTTGCACCGTTGTTTGCCAAGTCATAAAGATCTTTTTGTTGTGTTTCTTAACAAACTGTGTATGTTACTCTCAGCTACTCAGCTTTTTCTTATTGGTCATTTATGTACGAATCACCAGTAAAACTACCGGTCTATTTACCTTTATGTCGGTGTGAAGGCCTAGTGTGGCGCCTCACACTGGCTGCTCATATTACACCCCAGTGGCTCACACTTGAGTGATACTTGAGAAATGCTTCATACTGGTATTATGTCACTGCTCACACTTGTGTCGTGGCTCTGGTTACACTGCCCTTCTGTAGAAGATGTCGTCCTTCTGTGGGTATTCCTGTCTGTCTGCTGCTTGTGTGTGTGTGTGTGTGTGTGTGTGGGAGGACCAGATAGGTTTATACTGAGTGATGGTGATGCTTGATGACAGTAGGGTGTACATGTTACTGTGTAGTGTGTGTGTGTGTGTGTGTGTGTGTGTGTGTGTGTGTGTGGGGTAGGCCGCCAGGGAGGGTAGGTGTAGGTTGTGACGGGGCAGCTGCTCACTAATTTTGCCCCGCCTCGCCCCCCCCCACTCTCCTGATATTATTCTTCGTGCGCTGCCCCGCTCAGCTGCTGATGTTGTCATGGTTACCCCGCCCCGCCCCACTCTCCTGATATTATTCTTCGTGCGCTGCCCCGCTCAGCTGCTGATGTTGTCATGGTTACCCCGCCCCGCCCCACTCTCCTATTTACATCCTTTATCGTTTTGTTTGATGCTCCGCCCCGCCCCATTGCCTCCATATAAGTCTTGGTGCCCCGTCCCACCACCACGTTATTATGCCCCGTCCCATCACCACGTTATTATGCCCCGCCCCACCACCACATTATTATGCCCCGCCCCACCACCACATTATTATGCCCCGCCCCACCACCACATTATTATGCCCCGCCCCACCACCACATTATTATGCCCCGCCCCACCCCACTCTGATACTCTACCCCGTTATTTCACTTGATGCTCCTCCCGACTTTGCCCCATTGAATAATGCCCCGTTATTGACCTTTATGCCTCCCCCGACTGTGCCCCGTTGTTATCCATGATGCCCCGACATCCGTCACTGCCCCGTCGGTCATCTTAGAACAGTACCCTGTCGTTCGTGATCAGTGACGCCTCGCTACAGTCTTCACTGTCATCTCCCCTGGAGCCGCCCCCAGCCTGCCTCACTCGTCCCCGTCATTCATTATGATGTTTACCCTGCCGTTGTCCAGCCCTCGTCCGTGATGGCCAGCCCACACCACCTGGTGCCTCCCTCGTGGCTGGACAACCCTCGTCCGTGATGGCCAGCCCACACCACCTGGTGCCTCCCTCGTGGCTGGACAACCCTCGTCTGTGATGGCCAGCCCACACCACCTGGTGCCTCCCTCGTGCTGTTCCTGGATGCCAAGTCCGTCGCCGCTGCTCTGATGTCCTCGCTCCCCAGTGCCCAGCCTCGTCTGTGCTTCTCGATGTCCAGGATGCCCCAGCCCCGCCCCACGGTGCCCCGTCATGCACCTCCATCCCCAGCCCCGTCACGCTCCTGGATGCCCAGCCAAGACCTATTGCCGTGTCATGCTGCTGGATGCCTAGCCCTTCCTTACTGAGCCGTCATGTTCCCGCATGCCCAGACCACGCCCAGTGCCCTCTCATGCTCCCTCATGCCCCGCCCGGCCATGATGCTTCATTTGGCCTGACATCGTCCCCGTCTCTCATGACTCATTACCTGACCCTTCGCCATGACCTGTCCCTCATAGTGCCCCATCCTGTACCCTCTGTCTTCCTGCCCCGCCCCGCCCCGCCCCGCCCCGTCTGTCTTCTAGCCCCACGGTGTGTGGTGGGATGTGGTGCGGGGGTGGACAAGACCACCATAGTGGTCCCGCCACACCTCCCACGGCAGCTGAGGGGGGGATGAAGGTACCGCCTCACCGTGTGTGGTGTTAATGGAGGCAGACGACATGAGGCACCACGGGAGCCGTGCACACGTGCAGCACACCCTCCTGAACCAGGTAGCCTCGGGACACACATGACTCAGAAGGAGAGGATCCTCACTGTGGTCATCTTCCTTGGTTCCTTGTGTGAGGAAACACTACTGGAAGGGAGGATCTCCAGCTGCTCCACCACACTCTCCTCCACGCCTTCTGGAATATGTAGGAGATACGTGGGCTGTATTTACTATAGACACACACACACACTTATATATATATATATATATATATATATATATATATATATATATATATATATATATATATATATTATATATATCCCTGGGGATAGGGGAGAAAGAATGCTTCCCACGTATTACCCGCGTGTCGTAGAAGGCGACTAAGGGGAGGGAGCGGGGGGCTGGAAATCCTCTCCTCTGGTTTTACTTTTGCAAAAGAAGGAAGAGAGAAGGCGACCAAGTGAGGATTTACCCTCTAAGGCTTAGTTCACTATTCTTGACGCTACGTTGCTGACGCGGGATGTGGCGAATATATATATATATATATATATATATATATATATATATATATATATATATATATATATATATGTATTTTGATAACCATGAAGAAAACGAAACACGGTAAGTTCCCAAGTGTACTTTCGTGAAATGATCACATCATCTGCGGAGATGCAAGAATGAGATAGAAAACGTAGAACAGTCAGTTGATATGCAATGTAGAGGCGGAGCTAAGATGGCGTTTGTACATAAGTTGGTTATATACCAACGGCATCTTAGCTTCGCCTCTACATTGTATATAAACTGACTGTTCTATGACTTCAATCCCATTCTTGCATCTCCGCAGATGATGTGATCATTACACGAAAATACACTTGGGAACTTACCGTGTTTTTTTTTTTTTTTTTTTTTTTTTTTTTTTTTTTTTTTTTTTTTAGTATACTAGATCACGCACACCACTTTCATAGAGTACGTAATGCCCATCTGACAGCAGGTTTCGAATCGCTACCATTTATGCGGGATGTAGGACGCTTTAGAGCTTAGATATTATGTCCACAGCTCTCACACAACTGGTAGCGGTTCGAATCCTGCTGGCAGGAGGGCGTTAAATAAGTAGTGAAAGGGTAAGAGAGATATGTGGTAATAAAAAGAGAGTGGTTGAGAGAGCAGAAGAGGGTGTATTGAAATGGTTTGGACATATGGAGAGAATGAGTGAAGAAAGAGACCAAACGGGAAATTAAAGGATGGATGGAAAAGATTTTGAGCGATCGAGTCCTGAACATGCAGGAGAGTGAGGTGCGTGCACGGGATTGAGTGAATTAGAACGATGTGGTGTACTGGCGTCGACTTGCTGTCAATGGGCTGAACCAGAGCATGTGTAGCGTCCAGGTTAAAACATAGGAAGGTCCAGAGGGCCTGGATGTAGATAGGGAGCTGTGGTTCCAGTGCATTATACGTGACAGCTAGTGACTGAGTGTGAACGAATGTGGCCTTTTTGTCTTTTCCTGGCGCTACCTCGCTGAAAGGGGGAGGGGGGGGGATGCTATTTCCTGTGTGGCGGGGTAGCGAGAGGAATGGATGAAGGCAAGCAAGTATGGATATGTGCATGTGTATATATGTATATGTATGTGTGTGTATATGTTGATATGTATACGAGCGTATATATATATATATATATATATATATATATATATATATATATATATATATATATATATATATATATATATATGTGTGTTTGTGTATGAGTGGATGGGCCATTCTTCGCCTGTTTCCTGACGCGGGAAGCAGCGATTAAATGTAATAAGATACGAATAAATATACGTGTGTGTGTGTGTGTGTGTTTGAGAGAAAGAGGGGGGGGGGGGTTGTGGAAACAATCAGTCCAAGCTGAGTTTTACTTCCCTAACGTTTCACTATAAACTTCCTCATAGAGAATGACAACATACCGGGGAAAAACAAGCTTATGTGACCTGTGGAGGACGTCCCCCTTCACTGACAATGAACATTTTCCTGATTGGCTGGATGAGTTGGCTGGCTCCTCCCCTCACTCACGTGTTGCTACCCTCGTCACCAACCTGGACCGAGACAAAAATCCACATCTGCTGTGTATGGAATCTTCCCCGCTTGTGTAAGCAGCCTCTGACGCCTTCCTTAACCTCTTCCTCAGACCTTCGTCAATCATTTCAGTTTCGTCCCATTTGGGCAAATGTCGCCACCTCTTCCTCTGGTAATGCCATGGATTTGCTCTCTGATGATCCTCGCTTGTACCCTATAAACCACACTCAACTGGGAGACCTGTCTATGATGTAGCACCACTTCCTTAGTCTATTTTCTATGAGATGACTGTGACGTTTGCTCATATCCACACCATGGCAGGTTCTCCAGCACCATCTGCCAACATTACTTCAGCTGGTGTTGATCCAGAGTAGCTGAACACACCTCCAGCACGTAGTGTGAGATTTCCTCAGGGATGTGAGGCTTGTATGGATGAAGACCATTTAGTATTCTGTTGATGTGTATCTCAATGTTTTCGAAGACCTCCTCACCTCATGTGTCTGGTGTTGGGATTATAGTATTTCCCTCAGTGAGAACATCTTTGAACGTGTCGGGAAGTTCATCGCGTATCCTTACCTCATTCTCTACAGCTCCTCCCTGTGGATCCCATGTCTTTATAACTGACAGCTTACCCATGAAATCAAGGGAAAGGTTTTGTATGTTCACCACACCTGCCGTCTTCCACAATATTCGTTTTGTTCCTCCTTGCTACTCCTGCTGTGGTGGTTCCTTGCGCTCTTATACCGTGCAGATCTGGGCTGGCTGGAGGCCCGATTGCATCTTTGTCACGGTACATCTCGAAGCTCCTCAGCTTTTAACATCTTTGTGGCGTTCCTCTTTTTTTTTTTCCGGAATCCATCATCTGCAAGTAAGACTCGACTCACCCACCTTTCTACTTCCTCACTAAGTTTCACAGAACCTCTCACCCCAGTGCCTTGGTCCCTGGCTTCTGAACTCAATTTTTCCATCTATGTTTCCTTCGAATTTATTAAGTTTCTTGTAGTTTCACGATTTTAGCTCCTCTTTCTTTCTCGTTTCATCCTTGTCATTCTTACCTCGTCACGTGCCACGTAATCAGACTTGAGCGTAATGTGGTAATTGTTTTTCCATTGGTGCGTCTTATGATGACGTTCTCAATATCTATGTTGTTTCATGGGAAGATAAGATGTAGTAATGATGCTGTATCGGTCCTTCTCATCCTAGTATGTTAACTGACATGTTGGTGTGGGAAGTATTCTGGTTACACTCTCAAAAGTTGTCTTGAAGACTCCTGTTCATTTGAGACTCGAGGTTTCACCCAGTCTTTCTCTTCATCACTAAAATCTCTCGTTGTTGATACTTTTCCATCTGTGAGAAGCGCCTGTGTTCCTACGTCCTATACCATCCTGATTATTCCACCAGTGTTATCATCTTGTATTTGTTCTACATCATTATGACTCTTTGGGGGAGATTATATAACATCAACACCACTACGCACTACAGTACTCCTCGCATAATGCTTTGTCTGGGTCAGCATCTGCTGTTTCCTGGAACATTAGGCTAACTCTTATTTGACCACTTCTCTTCCTCGTGTTTGTATCTCTGTCTCTCTGGACAGAACAGGTGAGATCACATCTCCTCAGTTGGCCATCTTTCCAGTACTCCACCAAGATCAGATGCGTTTCCTCCAGTTCGATCCTTGGACTCCGGGTTTTAACCATTCAATGGTAATCCATCAGCATTTGAGTACATTACTGTCATTGTGACATTACCATCATCTTACATTCCTTGTCTCATTTGATGTCTTGTGGTTTTTGTTTTCTAACTGTGTACTTTTTGCTTGGGTTTCCACCCTTCTTCCCTCGGTAAGTGGCATCATGAAGACCCAACAGAACTCAGTCTTACTTTAAGTTTGTTGACCTGCCCAGCTACCTCCTAGCTCGATGACTGCAAAGTAAACGTGGAGTTTGGACGGTATTGGATGGTGGTGTTCCAGTGTACGTGTCGTGAGTGTAGGGAGGACGCTAGTATACGTATGAGACTACACAGGTGATGAGCTGTAGTGGTCGTCTCCTTATGTCTTAATTATAACCACCAATTCTTCTTTCTTGTATGGTAGATGTAATGAGTCTGGCAGTTATATGGCCTCCAGTAATCTTATAATGAGCGTTCACTTCTGCTTAATCCTTCCTAGTTTATCTGGTGGGTGTTCGTCCAGTCCAAGGAAACGATTTACGTCTATCAAACTTCCTGGCTGACTAATGTTACTAAAATTGATGTCTCCCATTATTCTTTTATGTCCTTCAGTGTTGATTCGTCAGCCTCTCTGTCTCAAGCTTTCTTTATAATCTCTCTTTCTCCACAAGCTCTTGATCCTGTATCCTCTATACTATTCTGTATCCTCTATACTATTCTGTATCCTCTGTACTATTCTGTATCCCGTGTACGTGTCTAAGCTTGCCATTTGCAGGACCATACATCTGCCCTAGTGTCCCGTGTGTAGCAACACACACTTGTCTGTCAACAGCTTAGCTCAGTATGGTGTGTAGGTGTGCTTCAGGCTCCCCTGGTCTCTGTCTCTGCCTCCCTCGTAATGCTCACAGTCTGTTATCAGCCCCACGTAGATACCGCGACGGCTCCCTCCCCCCCTTCCTGTCCACCCTGTGTGTGTGTGTGTGTGTGTGTGTGTGTGTCAGAGAGAGAGAGAGAGAGAGAGAGAGAGAGAGAGAGAGGCCGGGGTGTGACGTGTCTGTGGTTTGTAATGTTCAGTACACACTGGCTGGACCCCCTGGCTCAAGTGTGTGCCTCACCCTTATTGTTACCTACACACTACTGCTTCCTGTACACTGGTGCTACTTGTACACCTATATACTACCTGGATATCATTATCTGTACATCTGTACACTAATAATACCTGCACAAATGTACTTCTTCTACATTACAACCTGCACAAATGTGTATAAACTTCTGTCACCAGGATACATCATCATCACCTGTACATTATTATGTGTACACCATCGTCCACCGTACACCTCATGATCTGTACACTGTACCTCTCCCTGCTATACCGTACAAACTCCACGTTTGTGCTGTACGTCATCACCTGTACACCTCATGACCTGTACGCTGTACCTCTCCCTACTTGATCATGACGGTACGCTCCCTCATCACGACGGTACGCCCCTTTATCACAACGGTACGCCCCTTTATCACGACGGTACGCCCCCTTCATCACGACGGTACGCCCCCCTTTATCACGACGGTACGTCCCTTTGTCACGACGGTACGCCCCCTTCATCACGACGGTACGCTCCCCTTTATCACGACGGTACGCCCTCCTTTATTACGACGGTACACTCCCCTTTATCACGACGGTACGCCCCCTTCATCACGACGGTACGCCCCCTTCATCACGACGGTACGCCCCCCTTCATCACGACGGTACGCCCCCCTTTATCACGACGGTACGCCCCCCTTCATCACGACGGTACGCCCCCCTTTATCACGACGGTACGCTCCTTTGATCACGACTGCACGACCTTTTGATATGGCATGCGTGACCTTTGACCTGACATAAGGGGTAGGGTAAAGGTCACGTCATCAAACACAAGGGTCACACCGTCGTGATCAAGGGGTCTTGTCTCACGGTCTGTATGAACATACTCCTTGTTGCTCTGCGTCACGTAGGGTCGTGTATGGAGGCGTGTGTAATGTTCGTGTGTCTGTGCATGCATGGATGGATACACGTCTCTGTCTTACCTTAATGTTGCTCTAGTATGGATTCACACATGTATTGTGTCTTGTGTATTTTGTATACGTGTATGTTCTGTACGTGTGTGTGTGTGTGTGTGTGTGTGTGTGTGTGTGTGTGTTTATGTCTGCTCATACTGATGCACATCTGTTCTGTGGACCTGCCGCGACATCTGTGGCTAGGTCTACACCTGTTCCAACACACACACACACACACACACACACACACACACACACACACACACACACACACATACATATACTGCATCCATGGTGTAGTGGTTAACATTACTGACCATGAGTCAGCACGAGCTCACCTGGGATGTGGTTTGCATGGGTTCGAATACAGGTCGCGGGTGTCGGCCCACACCCACGCCAGGGGCTGGTCGATGAATGGGTACCTGGCTTAGGCTAGTTTGTGTTTGGTGTGTGTGTATGTGTGTGTGTGTGTGTGTGTGTGTGTGTAGGGACACTTCACCTATCGTGATGGACGCCCCTCAGGCAATTAACAAGAATAACAGCCTCGTCACGTACGGGGGGCACGAACCCCTTATTGCCGCAGGGGGAGAGAGAGTGAGTGAGGCAGGAAGACAGATTGGAGGGCAAAGTGGAGGGAGGGAGGGAGGGAGGGAGGGTAGAGGGCAGGAGGGTAAAGCCAGGAGGGTAGACGACACTACCTGGCAGAGAGCAAGGTCGCACTGTGTGAGGCATCAGACACCTACCATCACGGACCATATGGCCGTGAACCTACGAGGTCACTCACCTACCATTAAGGTGAGATCGGTCCCGGGACCGGACCATCAGGTACGGAGCATGACGATGGGATAGGTCTCGGGACCGGACCATCAGGTACGGACCAGTACGATGGGATAGGTCTCGGGACCGGACCATCAGGTACGGACCATGACGATAGGATCGTTCTCGGGACCGGACTATCAGGTACGGACCATGACGATGGGACAGGTTCCGGGACCGGACCGTCAGGTAGGGACCGTGACCGGTACATAGCTGGGCCAGTTGACCAGATATAGTTCCAGATGGCTGCAGGTGTTGCCACACACGACCATAGTGGTCACGTGCACCTGACTGACCCTCAGCCAGGGAGGCGACGCGTCGCTCCTGGAAAACCTGGCTTAGCCGTCACCCCACTACTGACGTACGTGTGTGACACAAGCAGACTCCACCACTGACGGACGTGTGTGACACAAGCAGACTCCACCACTGACGGACGTGTGTGACACAAGCAGACTCCACCACTGACGGACGTGTGTGACACAAGCAGACTCCACCACTGACGGACGTGTGTGACACAAGCAGACTCCACCACTGACGGACGTGTGTGACACAAGCAGACTCCACCACTGACGGACGTGTGTGACACAAGCAGACTCCACCACTGACGGACGTGTGTGACACAAGCAGACTCCACCACTGACGGACGTGTGTGACGCAAGCAGACTCCACCACTGACGGACGTGTGTGACACAAGCAGACTCCACCACTGACGGACGTGTGTGACACAGGCAGACTCCACCACTGACGTACGTGTGTGACACAAGCAGACTCCACCACTGACGGACGTGTGTGACACAAGCAGACTCCACCACTGACGGACGTGTGTGACACAGGCAGACTCCACCACTGACGTACGTGTGTGACACAAGCAGACTCCACCACTGACGGACGTGTCTGACACAATTATGAGACCAGCAGACATGGTGACGGACATGTGTTGGTGGCTGATTACACATCAGAAAACATGCCTCTAATACGGTATTGGGAACCGAACCTTTTATGTTTTGAAGACGTCGGCCACCATATTGTCGGGATAGGCAGCTTGGC